>NW_015090830.1:8182107-8276203 GCF_001431845.1 Calidris pugnax | reverse complement strand
GGCCCCCCCCCCCCCCCCCAACATGGTATGGATGGTATGGCAGTCTCTGAGGAAGAGATGGTACTTCTGAGAGTTTGGGAGTCTGAGTAAAAGGTAGACTGGTGAAACCAGTTAATTTTGTCTCTTACTCATTATTTATCAGCAATACCTATACAGTACTATTAACTATATAACATTTATATATTAAATTATCTGTAAGCATTTAATAGTTTGAGCTGATTCAGTATAATAAGCATTGATGTCTGTGGTCTTTGGTGGCTCTTTGTCACTGAGGTCCAGGTGGACAAGCTTGAGAATTCATCAGGTGTTTTCATGCAATTGCCCCACTCCCAAAAAGGGAGTCTCCTCTGCTCCTGCTTCTGCTTGTTTTCTTCTGTCTTGCCACCTTTCTTGTGTGCTCGGGAGGATGTTGTGCCTGTTTGTAGTCCCTTGTACTTACCCTGTCCTCTTTCTGGAAAAGTTGTATTACTTGTATGCCTCCTATGAGCAACTGTACCCATCTTTGCACCTTCGGTGGTCACGTTGCATATGAAATTACTGTATAGGGTGTGTTCTGCATAAGTTGGATGTTTCTATTCTGCTCCCTCTGTTACCACTATAACTGGTTTTGCCCATTTCCCAAGTTGGCATTCTAATTATGGGCTGTGATGCTCATTGAGTTGTTCGCAGCTTCTGGTTTTATCTTGTGCTCATACTTGCATGGCTTCTGCTATCATTGTATGCTTCTAACTCCACCATATCTCTACTCTAATGTGACAGTTCATTCTACACAGAAAAACTGCACACTGTCGCTACTTACCACCTACCAAAATATATAAAAATTATTACAACAGCCATAACATGCAGTTATTCAAAGCTAAGTAAAACTGAAGTAAATTAGGCAATATTCATCTGATTGTTCAGATTGCCAATACAGCAAAAGAAGCTAAAACAAAGACCCTGGGGAAGCCAAGACAAAGGAAGAGAGCAGGCCCTGGTCCTGAGGCATTAGCACATTGTTACCACTGACAGGCAAGGTTTTATTTACCGAGCTATAGGGCTACACCTTTCTTAAAAGACGGATTTAATTTCATGCTCATAGCAGCTGAATTACATAACCAATGAGGAAAGGAGTTTTAATAATATATTTAATGCTAAATATTTGTATCTAACAGCAAAGATATTAATGAAAATTATTAATAAACCTGAATCTTGATTTTACTTAGAGTTAAGAGGCTGGGTCCAGGTCTACTTGCAAACAGAATGCTGGGAAAAGAATTTGTTTATTTCTCCTGCGTGATCCCAGTCTTAATGAACACTTTTGCTAGGATGGTTTGTTAGAAAGTTACCACAGAAAGTTACTAAGAAGGAAGAAAAGCATCCTAACTGGAAGTGGTGCGAATTGAGCTTTTCATTTATCTGTATAAACATAACAGAAAGTCATGTACTGGCATTTTTTTCAGGAAATTCTTAAATCTTCCAGCTGTTAGACTCTGCCAGGGCACTTTAACTCTATTTCTCAGTTAATTGTGTTTATGTCTTCTTAGTTCATCATAGGTTAAAGAATACTAAATTTAATTTCTCCTAGTATGTATTCACATAAGAATAGCTAAAAACTCACTGGTTGAGACATATGTCTGGCACGTTTCTGTGTATGGGAGACACTTCCATATACAGAAAGAGTCATTTGGCTAGCAAAGATGATTTATTGTGATAGAGAATAGATTAACGTGTTATTGTAACAGTGTTTTGTGGTCTTAAAAGCTGTATGTTTGGATTTAAAAAGTAAAATTATTTAGGTGTCTAAAAAATGTGAGCAAGTTAAACAAATTCTAACAAAAATGCTTTAAAGTAAAAGTCACAATTTAAGCCAAGAACTGTATCTATCTTTACATCTTTTAGAACTGTAGCTTTCAGTGAACGTAAAATACAGGAACCAAGCCTTAAGGTAAGAAAGGTTGTCTCAGGCAGCAAAGATAATTTTGCTACTCCTGACAGTATCTGTCCCTTGTATCTCAGAAACCGTTCCACCCAGAGAAGTATTTATATATGAAAATTTACTGACTGTGTGATAATTGGTGACCCTCAAAGGCTACAAGGTTTAGGGCTGATCATTTTACAGATGGGCTGTATAACAAATAAGACTTTTCACAAATACCTCTGCGGTGTCTCTGTGCTCTGGTGCACCTGTTGCAACCTTGAGTTTTCTGCCAATACAATTGCTCAGGTACCGAAATGATTCAAAGTAATTTTTCATATGGATGAACTGCACAGAGTTGCCACCAAGAACTGCCACTGTTCTCTTGCTTGAGATGAGGGTTTGAGAAAATAGGAAAAGGCAATTTTATCTAATGTTTTAAAACAGGCTCACTTGCAGAAACGCTGTATGGCAGCTATCAGCCAGACTGGAGGCTGAGGTGTAGGGCTGGGCATGAAGGGAGAAGTTATCAAAATGGAAATTGTACAGAGTGGCAAGAGGCTTCTTGGGTGATCAGAAGGTCTTGGCTCCCCACTGCCTTGGGACTGGGCAGGTGCTCCCCTGGCACCTAGGCAGGAGCAGAAAAAAAGAAAATAATGCAGGGAGTTATTCCTCAGAGAAGTCAGTTGGAGGTTTCATCAAATAAAGATTGAGATTTTTATCTGTTGCGTAGTGACTGCCTTGATGGACTGACACTCTATCCCCTGTTATCCATCTCATTATGGTAATGTCAGACTATAAGGAAATGTGCTTAAATGATATTCAGAAAATTTTCCTGCAGATTAAAAGTAAGAATGGAAAAAATATATGCATGTGTATTTTTAAAAGAATCCGATTTCTGTTTAGATGCATTTTCAATTTTCTGTAGCACTGTCTAAAATGAATAATATTTTTATATGCCTATCACCTTCCAACAGATAGAAGCTAGAAAAATGTGAAAGGGAGCCCCACTTCACCTTTCCTTCTCATTCTTATTCTTTGTGTGCTCTCTCAAGAAAAAGAAATAGACTGAAAATGAAGAAACAAGGAAAATAAAGTAATAATCCAAAATTACAATCTGAAACATTTGTGTTTCTTAAGAAGAAAGTTATATTAATTCAAGTAAAATGCAACTTTAATTCAGAGTACAAGATATTAAATTTAAGGTTATAACAGGCAGTAACTAAACAAATGTAACCAACATATTTCAAGTTTTAAAATTATTTTTCTTTTTTTTTTTTTCTCAGAAAAAGTTTAAGAAGTTAGACTGCAATCAGAAATATGGAACTATAAATGAAAAGAATCTCTACAGAAACTTGTGGTTGGAGGTGACCATAATTTCTTTTTCTTCCATATTTATATCAACATGATCTAACTATAGTTAATTCACATCATGATATAGTATTATAAATATTTGTATTCTGAAACATAGATCATTCACAAGGAAAATGGGTTCAAAACATCAATGTTCTGTTTCTGTTAGATGAATTTCTTGAACTTAATCTTCAGCTTCATGTTTATAGAATCATATCATAGAATGGTTTGGGTTGGAAGGGACCTTAAAGATCATCTTGTTCCACCCCCCTGCCATGGGCACAGACACCTTCCACTAGACCAGGTTATTCAAAGCCTCATCCAATCTGGCCTTGAACATCTTCAGGGATGGGGCATCTACAGCTTCTCTGGGCAACCTCTTCTAGTGTCTCACCACCCTCACAGAAAATATTTTTTTCCTAATATCTAATCTACATCTCCCCTCTTTCAGTTTAAAACTGTTACCCCTCATCCTGTCACTACAGTTCCTCCTAACGAGTCTCTCCCCATCTCTCCTGTAAGCCTCCTTCAGGTACTGGAAGGTACTATAAGGTTTCCCTGGAGCCTTCTCTTCTCCAGGCTGAGCAACCCCAGCTCTCTCAGCCTGTCCTCATAGGAGAGGTTTTCCAGCCCTCTAACCATCTTTGCAGCCCTCTGATCATCTTTGTGGCCCTCCTCTGGACTCGCTGGAGCCAGGTCCATCTCCTTCTTGTATTGGGGGCCCCAGATCTGGATGGAGTACTCCAGATGGGGTCTCGCCACAGTAGAGGGGTAGAATCACCTCCCTTGATCTACTGGCCATGCTTCTTTTGATGCAGCCCAGGATACAGTTGGCTGTCTGGGCTGTGAGCCCACATTGCTAGGTCATGTTGAGCTTGTCATCCACTAACACTCCCAAATCCTTCTCCTCAGGGCTGCTCTCAATCTATTCTCCACCCAGCTTTTATTTGTGCTTGGGATTGCTGTGACCCACATGCAGGACCTTGCCATTGGTCTTCTTGAACTTCATGAAGTTTGCACAGACCGCTCAAACCTGTCCAGGTTCATCTGGATGGCAGTCCTTCCCTTCAGCATGTCGACCACACCACACAGTTTGGTATCATCGGCAAACTTGCTGAGGGTGCACTCAATCCCACCGTCCATGTTGCTGACAAAGATGTTAAACAACACCAGTCCCAGTACCAACCCCTAAGGAACTGGTCTCCACTTTGAGTCAGTGATCACAACTCTTTGAGTGCAGCCATCCAGCCAGTTCCTTATCCACTGCGTGGTCCATCCATCAAATCCATTTCTCTCCATTTTAGAGACAACGTCCAATGCTTTGCACAAGTCCAGGTAGATGATGTCATTTTCTCTTCCCTTATCCACCAACGCTGTAACCCCATTGTAGAAGGCTATAAACTTCTAAGACACGATTTGCCTTTAATGAAGCCATGTTGGCTGTCCCTAATCACCTCGTTATTTTCCATATGCCTTAACATAGTTTCCAGGAGGATCTGTTTTACCGTTTTAAAAATGAGGGTCATTTTCCCCTTTACCAGTCAGTGGGAACTATCCAGTCAGATGGATGGTGGCTTAGCAACTTCACCCGCCAGTTCCCTCAGGACACACAGGACATTTCATCAGGTCCCATGGACTTGCGCACCTTCAGGTTCCTTAAATATTCTTGAACTTGATCTTTTCCTTCTGGAGAGGGACCATGTTTCCTCTAGTCTTCCTTTTGTCACCCACATACCCATAGAAGCTTTTCTTGTTGCCTTTGACATCCCCGGCCAGATTTAATTCTATCTGGGCTTTAGCTTTCCTAACCTGATCCCTGGCTGCTCAGACAGTTTCTCTGTATTCCTCCCAGGTTACCTGTCCTTGCTTCCACCCTCTGTAGGCTTTCTTCTTGTGTTTGAGTTTGTCCAGGATCTTCTTGTTCATCCATGCAGGCCTTTATTTTTCTTTTTTTTTTTTTCTCAGAAAAAGTTTAAGAAGTTAGACTGCAATCAGAAATATGGAACTATAAATGAAAAGAATCTCTACAGAAACTTGTGGTTGGAGGTGACCATAATTTCTTTTTCTTCCATATTTATATCAACATGATCTAACTATAGTTAATTCACATCATGATATAGTATTATAAATATTTGTATTCTGAAACATAGATCATTCACAAGGAAAATGGGTTCAAAACATCAATGTTCTGTTTCTGTTAGATGAATTTCTTGAACTTAATCTTCAGCTTCATGTTTATAGAATCATATCATAGAATGGTTTGGGTTGGAAGGGACCTTAAAGATCATCTTGTTCCACCCCCCTGCCATGGGCACAGACACCTTCCACTAGACCAGGTTATTCAAAGCCTCATCCAATCTGGCCTTGAACATCTTCAGGGATGGGGCATCTACAGCTTCTCTGGGCAACCTCTTCTAGTGTCTCACCACCCTCACAGAAAATATTTTTTTCCTAATATCTAATCTACATCTCCCCTCTTTCAGTTTAAAACTGTTACCCCTCATCCTGTCACTACAGTTCCTCCTAACGAGTCTCTCCCCATCTCTCCTGTAAGCCTCCTTCAGGTACTGGAAGGTACTATAAGGTTTCCCTGGAGCCTTCTCTTCTCCAGGCTGAGCAACCCCAGCTCTCTCAGCCTGTCCTCATAGGAGAGGTTTTCCAGCCCTCTAACCATCTTTGCAGCCCTCTGATCATCTTTGTGGCCCTCCTCTGGACTCGCTGGAGCCAGGTCCATCTCCTTCTTGTATTGGGGGCCCCAGATCTGGATGGAGTACTCCAGATGGGGTCTCGCCACAGTAGAGGGGTAGAATCACCTCCCTTGATCTACTGGCCATGCTTCTTTTGATGCAGCCCAGGATACAGTTGGCTGTCTGGGCTGTGAGCCCACATTGCTAGGTCATGTTGAGCTTGTCATCCACTAACACCCCCAAATCCTTCTCCTCAGGGCTGCTCTCAATCTATTCTCCACCCAGCTTTTATTTGTGCTTGGGATTGCTGTGACCCACATGCAGGACCTTGCCATTGGTCTTCTTGAACTTCATGAAGTTTGCACAGACCGCTCAAACCTGTCCAGGTTCATCTGGATGGCAGTCCTTCCCTTCAGCATGTCGACCACACCACACAGTTTGGTATCATCGGCAAACTTGCTGAGGGTGCACTCAATCCCACCGTCCATGTTGCTGACAAAGATGTTAAACAACACCAGTCCCAGTACCAACCCCTAAGGAACTGGTCTCCACTTTGAGTCAGTGATCACAACTCTTTGAGTGCAGCCATCCAGCCAGTTCCTTATCCACTGCGTGGTCCATCCATCAAATCCATTTCTCTCCATTTTAGAGACAACGTCCAATGCTTTGCACAAGTCCAGGTAGATGATGTCATTTTCTCTTCCCTTATCCACCAACGCTGTAACCCCATTGTAGAAGGCTATAAACTTCTAAGACACGATTTGCCTTTAATGAAGCCATGTTGGCTGTCCCTAATCACCTCGTTATTTTCCATATGCCTTAACATAGTTTCCAGGAGGATCTGTTTTACCGTTTTAAAAATGAGGGTCATTTTCCCCTTTACCAGTCAGTGGGAACTATCCAGTCAGATGGATGGTGGCTTAGCAACTTCACCCGCCAGTTCCCTCAGGACACACAGGACATTTCATCAGGTCCCATGGACTTGCGCACCTTCAGGTTCCTTAAATATTCTTGAACTTGATCTTTTCCTTCTGGAGAGGGACCATGTTTCCTCTAGTCTTCCTTTTGTCACCCACATACCCATAGAAGCTTTTCTTGTTGCCTTTGACATCCCCGGCCAGATTTAATTCTATCTGGGCTTTAGCTTTCCTAACCTGATCCCTGGCTGCTCAGACAGTTTCTCTGTATTCCTCCCAGGTTACCTGTCCTTGCTTCCACCCTCTGTAGGCTTTCTTCTTGTGTTTGAGTTTGTCCAGGATCTTCTTGTTCATCCATGCAGGCCTGCTGGCATTTTTGCCTGACTTCCTCTTTGGTGGGATGCATTGCTCCTGAGCTTAGAGGAGGTGATCCTTGAATATTAACTTGCTTTCTTGGGCCCCTTTTCCCTTCAGGGCTCTATCCTGCAGCCAAGGCTGCCCTTGAGATTCATATTCCTCATCAGCCCCTCCTTGTTGATGAAAACAAGATCCAGCATGGAACCTCTCTTCTTTGGCTCCTTTGTCACTTGGAGAAGGAAGTTATCATGAACACATTCCAGGAACCTCCTGGATTCCTTATTCCCTGCTGTGTTGTCTCTCCAACAGATATTGGGGTGGCTGAAGTCCCCCATGAGGGCTTGTGAACGTGAGGCTGCTCCTATCTGCCTATAGAGGGCCTCACCTACTCGGTTTTCCTGGTCAGGTGGCCTGTAGCAGATCCTCACTGTAACATCACCTGTCCCTGTCCTCCCTTTGATCCTGACCCACAAACTCTCTGTTGGCTCCTCATCCGGCCCCAGACAGAGCTCCATGCGTTCCAGCTGGTCGTTGACATAGACAGTGACACTCCCTCCTTGTATACCCTGCCTGTCCTTCTTGAAGAGCCTGTATTCTTCCATTCCAACACTCCAGTCAAGGAGCCATCCCACCATGTGGGCATCTCCATGATGCCAATAAGATCATAGCCCTGCAGGTGTGCATGTCTCTAACTCCTTGTTTCTTGTTCTATGTCCATAAAGGAAGAAGAAAAAACAATTTCTTTTATCCATGCTGCTCAATTTCCTTTTTACAGTGTTTAGGAAATGGCAATTTAGTGAAGTAGTACCACAGGTGGGTCTTGTTTTTATGGTGGTTTTTTTTGTTGTTGTTCAGTGAACATTGGAATGTTGGGTTGGTCTGGTTTTTTTACATTTGTTTGTATTTGCCATTTGTTCCATGTACAAATGAAATGCATGAGTGGCACAAGTTCCCTTATTTACTTGAGTTTATTGCCTTTCTCACACCTTACTAGATTACATTTGCGCTAACCAAAGTCACTGTTTACACTTATTTAACAGTATTGACTGAAGTAACACTGAATCTCTTCCAGTGAGGGCTGATTTAGCTACAAATCACTGTTCCAGCACCGAGATCATTAATCAGCCTCAGGCTAGATCCATTATGTGGATATTCAGCATAGAAGAAATATTAACAGCTCCACAGAAGAAATGTTACCATCAGATTAGCTCTGACTCCCTGCTGGAGCAGCAAATTACTCTGAAGTAATAATTATAATACATTAGTAGAGGTTTAATTTCCAATAAGTGCTGTCTGTTTAAGGGATGGCAATCTCACCATAGCTCAGAGAACAATAGATCATGTTATCAGCAAGAACAAACCCACATGGAATTAAAAAAAAGATAATAAAAAATTCATTACAGTCTCCAAATTGAAACAAAAAGTCCCTAGAACTTTCCTAGTTAGAATTTTGTGGAAAAAATCCTGTTTGCTAAATCTTTCCCTTAATCAGTAAGCAAGGAAACATGTTTTATCTGTAAATAAGGCTTCATTATGCAAACTTCAGCCACCTTTTCAACAGTCATTTATGGACCATGCTCATCTCTCTTCTAAAGTACATATAAGGCAAGGTGTGCTGTACCTGATTTATTTTTTGAGTAAGCACAGCCCATTGATTTTCATGGAGATACACTAGTTTATCAGAGCTGAGGGTCTGGACTTCTATGTATAGCCTTAAACCTGGATATGAAATTCGGTCAGTCTGCACAGAGCCACTACACACCACAACATGGAGTTTTCTTTCAGAATCAGCTACAGCTAAAAAAAATTTTGTGGTATTTTTTTTCTTCTTGTACCGCTGTGCTGATATTCATCAATTTAAAACTTTTGAAGTCGGAAAGTCTGTGGTCAAAAATGTTTCACATCCTCATCATGGCATTCTGAAGTAGTAATATGAACTCTTTACACCACGCGGTGGCTTTGAAATATTCAGTACAGCTCTGATCAATGCTGTTGTTTGAAATGCGTTGTTAGAAAGTTTTGAAAAATGCAGTTATCTGATAACTGCAGAGGTGTTCCAGCAATGACCCAGTGAAATGTATTAATTTTTTCCACTCTATGCTTGTTTTCTTGTGAAGTGTGGGGGAGAAAGTATGAATGGTAGAAACACAAGATGCTAGACTTCAAGGAAAGAGGGGCAAAAAGGCTTAAAGAATGTGAAGATTAAAATATTTATCTAGTAGATATTTTCTACTTCAGTTGCAAGTGTTGTATTATGTCTTGCCATTTTAATCATCAATTCAGTTCCTTTGCACTGTCAGAAAAATTTTATGAAGTTCCTGGGGCTGAGGGAGGTTGATAAGAGTACACATTGTGGAATCAAGTTAAATAACCTCAACCAGCTGTCACATGGCTGCCATCTTTGCCTTGGGTGAGACCAGAAATGGCAATAGAGACAGTGTGTTTCCTTTTCTTCTAAAGAATAGCTTGGTAACTAGAGTCAGATTTGCTGCCTCAGAAGAGGCAGTCATCTGCTTTCCTGCAAATAAAGAGACTGGCAAAAATGGTGAGCCAAAATGTGTTTCCAGACAGGGATCCAAGGTAGGTCAGCGTGGAAAAGTCACTGTAGATGAGCTCCCATACCCTCATTCTAGAACAAGAATGACCTTTCTAATTTATCTCACTCTACTTTGGAATGAGAAAACTGAAAAAATGACCGACAAAAAAAAAAACCAGCAAACGTAAAGTCATTGGTTGTTCTGTAGCAAAAATATCTGTAAGGATACTTGTTCAATAATACATAATCTATTTTAAATTGAAGTCCTGTTTTATTTGGGCATAATTTTTCCTGTAGACAAGCTGGTTTTGAAGGTAAATCTGATGCATTCAAGGTTAGTGAGTTCAAGAGCTGCTGCTTCTCTTTCTCTCTACCATGCTGATATTTAAAGTTTTGTGGTTTTGTTTTGTTGTTTTTTTTATTATTAGCCATAACCTATCATGTATTCTGAAGATTGTTCTCCAAGTTCACTGAAACCCTGATTTCTGGAATTCCTTGTGGTCCATTATTATAGTAAAGAGATTAATATATTCTAATCCCGTAGATTTCTGATTTGATTTATATCTCTCAAGAATGTATACAATTGAAGGTTTTTTCCTGGGTGTTTTTTTTTCCATTTTGAAAAAATTTAAAGCCATGTTTTCAGATACAGAATAAATAAAAGCAGTGATGTCTAGATATAAGCTTTTATCACCAAGTTATAAATACTGCGTTAAGAGTGACTAAAATCTACAGAGTTTGCATTACAGAATTGAATACGTTTTGTTCAGAAAATAATAGGCTTTGCAGTTCCACTGGAACTGAGCTTTCTGAGATACAAAATAAGTTGAGCATTCTCTTTTCCTTTGCATACTGTCACACTTTCAAACTAGGCAATGAACCGGAAGAGACTATCACAACACATCAAAAAATGCTACTTCCTTTTTATATGTGGTCAAATCAGAATTGTTCTTTGGACATCTTATGCTCAGATCAATTCTTATATAGTTTAATAGCTATACTATGTTAGGAGAAATCCTTCCTCTTTAAAATGTTTATGTGAGTTCCATTCTGGAGATTTTGGCTTAAATCATCAAAACTGCATTTGCATTTCCATCTGTCACACTGTCCCATCCAGGAACAAGAGTAATTACACTGTAAGTCTCACCATATTCTAATAAAAAAAAATGAACCTGTACTGTCACAGAAATGCATATTACTACAAATATGGTAGCAGATAATCATACTTCAGAAATGCATAACATATAGCATATATTATTTCAGCAAAATCACAGTTATTGCCAAGAGTTAAACTTGGAATTCATGAAAACATATAGACTGCAAATATTTTACTCCTTAACCTACTTCAGGAAAACTGTATTTTATTTCTTTAATTAGAACACTTTTTCTACCTGAATTGTACTGAATGAACTGAGGTACTGTTTACAGGAGTAGCTGTTCTGTTGAATCCACACACACAGTAATTATCATGAAAAGTGGTCACAAATACTCAAGTACAGATGGGTCTTGGTATCTTCTTTACTGAGTCAGCCGTAACTAGCACAGAATGAATTACTATAGCCTGAGAAGAATATATTGTAAAAGTATCAGAATCATTTGGCAAGATATGGTCCTTATAATATGTTAAGCATTATTTTGAAAATTGCATATTTTTATGGCTTTCCTCTTTTCTCCTGGCCCTAACTTTATTGAAAACGGAAGAAAAAGATAAATAAAAAGAGGGAGAAAATAAATCCTTTCCACCTACCCTTCTTCAAACACTAGAGAAAACAACCTTTTTGGTATAAAAAAAATTGTTTTGTAGGCTTCTATTGCATTTGAGCTAAACCATCTCTGTATGAGAAAAGATGATTTTTACTATCCCTGAACTTTAACACATGTTAATGATGAATCTCGTATCTCCATCACAAATAGAATTTGTTTTCAGAAATCTATACGCTTCTCTCCAGGGGCATGGTAGAAAGTTTAAACAATCAATTCAAACTCATAGGGCCTGAAGGCTTAGATTCCAGAGCTACTGATCTCAACTCATGGTATATGCATCAGAATTGCCACCTCGGTCAACTATCTAGGAGACTAGAAACTGAATTTGATAGTTTATTGCACACTTGCTCTGATTTAAGACACATTGGCAAAACTGAGTAAGAAAACTTTTAACACTCAATTTCTATGCTGTCCACGAGGTGAAGGCAGAGGATTCAGCTTTCCTCAGCATAATCTAAAAGATAATTCCAGGTATAGAGAACATCATTATGCTCTTTCCTTCAAATATCTGAAATTTCCTCATCCTTTGCTTTCCCTCCTATAAATGACACTAATTAGCTGCCAGTCTGAGCAATACGCAGCCACATTTTTCAGCATTTCATCTCAGGCCCCATAAAAAAGTGTTTCTGTAGCATTTTTTTGTATAAATCCAATTTACTATTCATTCTCATTTTACTAGAGAGAGAGTACATTCCATAACTTTTAGATGAGCATTGCTAAAGGTGAAACTGCAAAAATAATTTCCATACTTTCAAATTCTAAAATTATTTATACCTGCTTTAAGATCATGGGTAAAGATATGAAATAAGGTACAGCTTACCAAAAATGAGAATAAAGCACAGATATCTTCCTCCATATCTTCCTAAACAGTGATTTATTCTGCATCTATTGAAAAGTAAAGGATGGCAGATTTTTTATTACTTTTAGTTAAAAATAGATAGGATGATTTTCAAATTTGCAGTATTTTTTTTTTCCTCTAGAAATTTTTATTCCTCAAAAGTGACCTTTTTTCTCTAGAATAAGCTTACAGAAAGTCTTCATCTGGCTCTAATAAAATCTGCATATTAAACAGGTATAGGTATGAGCAGAGGTCAAAAAATAACAAAAGTTCTGATTTCAACTGACTACCTCCAGTTTCATAAGCAGGACCTGTAATTTCATATTTTAGAACACTCCTACATTACTATCACAAGTGCAATGTTTCAAAAGACTTTGAGAAAACACGCCAGAACAATAAAAATATGTAGAAGAATTCAAAATCAATATTTAAACATTTAAACCAAAAATGTTGCAAGGTGTTTGCTGTTATTAAAATACCAGAGCTCACACATGCATTGCTTTATTCAGGTTTTAGACAGAGAAGTTGTAATCCATTCTCATGGTTACTAGTCCTTAGGTTAGGACTTGTCTCTCTTTCCTCAGGTGAAGACCATCCTCTGAACCATTTCAGCATTTTTTATCCTTTTAATTCTTTAGAAATATACCAAAGACATTGATTCCTATTTTCAGCTATTGGGCACTGTCATTCATTTCATTGTGTTCTCCACCAAACAGGAAAAACAAGTAGTTATGGGCGCCAGGAGAGACACAGGCATGGATTTAGCTCACTAAGACCTGAATGCTTCTTCAGAGGTATCTTTTCCTGTCAATTGACTACAGACAGGATGCACAGTGATGACAATTCTATATTAGGTATCTTAATTAAGACCCAAAGTCAATCTCATTCAGTGCCTCATGCAGTGCTGACCACATTGTTCATGTTTTGTAAACAGAAAAAAATAAAAAAAAAAAAGAAGAGGAAATGAAACCATCAGTAACTGATGTTACAGATGTGTATTTATATGTCACAAACCTCAAGCACGTGGATGATCTTCCACAACAACCCAAGCCAATTTAACTGCTGGCTGCGGCACTCCTCCTTTAACCCATAGCTCTACCTTCCAGACCAATTTCTCATTGGACATTGAGTTAAACCTTTTCAGGAAAATCAACAGAATCCTCCATCTCCCTCCCCTCCCAAGAGCAAATAAAACTGACACAAAGAATTTATTACTTTTTATATACTCACCATTCTGCAGCCACAGCTCTAAATGTCATAAGTGTTTTGTATATTTTTTTCCTATGTGCTTTCTCTTTTTTCTTTCATTTATTTTAGGTGATGAATGTATGTTTTCTTTAACTTACCAATGATGACAAAACCTGAGCAATTCAGGATCACTTGATGACTACACTTTGAAGCTCAGGCACTTTCCAGAGATATTTTAGATTTAGTTGGATTTAGCATACTAGCTCGACTATTGCCAGGAGCTAATGAGAATTACACTGTGTGGTCCTGTTCTGAAGGTTAAGCTTCAAACCTCTGAATATGGCAGAGTTATGAAGTCTTCCCATGATCTATCATTGTTAGCTACCAGTGGAGTTCCTGCCTTTCAAGATGGGTGAGTTACACTCGAGATCAGTCTATAAAAATGTAACTAAAAGTGAATATGCCTCGCTAAAGGTTCTGGCTGTTGTTCTTATGTGATTTAAGATTTAAATACCTTTCTCTGAAATGTGTGTTCCTTCTCTCAAAAGACAGACTTGAAAGTCTTTTTCCTGTCCCACTATTTAGTTAAAATCCCTTTGTGTTTTGGCAGAAGTAGAGCAATTCTCCTGTTAAGGTGGACTCTAGTGGGGATTTTTTATTCCGTTCTGTGCTACGATCTGTGTCCCAGCCATCCCTGAATCTGCTCCAAGCAATGCTCCAGAGCTCTGGGGAGGGTGGACTTGGTCCAGGATCCCAAGGCTGTCTGAGGATGATTTTTGCTTAATAAATAGAAAAATTAAAATATCATTTTCTGGTGCCATTTTGAAATTGTATTTTTCAGTGATTTCTAGTACATCAAATACTTTTTTCTTTTCCCACTACCACAACAAACCAAGATGTGGAATAGGAAATAAATAGGAAATAAAACCATACTAATTATACAAACATGACAAGGGCAGTGAAACAAAAAGCATTCTATTTACAGTTTTCAGACTGCAGACCAGTTACAAGCCTTTGGTGGGTTTGCTGTCTTTGAATGCTGCAATTACTTTATACATATTGTTATGCTTTGAGAATGTGACAAGAAATTAGAAACAGAACATCTTATGAACAACCCCAACTCTCTCAGCCTGCCTTCATAGGAAACATGCTCTAGCCCTCTGATCATCTTTGTGGCCCTCCTCTGGACTTGCTTCCAACAGGTCCATGTCCTCCTTGTGTTGGAGGCCCCAGAGCTGGACACAGTACTCCAGGCAGGGTCTCAAGGGAGCAGAGTAGAGGAGCCGAAACACCTCCCTCGACCTGCTGACTGTGCTTTTTTTTTGATGCAGCCCAGGATGCTGTTGGTTTTCTAGGCTGCGAGCCCACGTTGCCGGGTCATGTTGAGCTTCTCATCCACCAACATCCCCAAGTCCTTCTCCTCAGGGATGCCCATGCCCTCCCTTTAATTCTGACCCAAGTAAAACAGACTTGATAGGTCTTCACTATAATATATGACTGTTTAAAACATAATACTCTCTTTCTACACATACAGACGCATGCTAAGTTTATTATAAAATTACTATTTTTATTAGAAGAATTAAAGTCCATTTTAACAGTGGTAGGTATTATATCCACAACTCAAGTACGGCAGGTGTCTGGTGAACAATAAAGAGGATGGAAAATGCTGTTGAGTGATAGCCTTTCATACCCCGTTATCCCATTCTTTTTTTTTTTTTCTCAGAAAAAGTTTAAGAAGTTAGACTGCAATCAGAAATATGGAACTATAAATGAAAAGAATCTCTACAGAAACTTGTGGTTGGAGGTGACCATAATTTCTTTTTCTTCCATATTTATATCAACATGATCTAACTATAGTTAATTCACATCATGATATAGTATTATAAATATTTGTATTCTGAAACATAGATCATTCACAAGGAAAATGGGTTCAAAACATCAATGTTCTGTTTCTGTTAGATGAATTTCTTGAACTTAATCTTCAGCTTCATGTTTATAGAATCATATCATAGAATGGTTTGGGTTGGAAGGGACCTTAAAGATCATCTTGTTCCACCCCCCTGCCATGGGCACAGACACCTTCCACTAGACCAGGTTATTCAAAGCCTCATCCAATCTGGCCTTGAACATCTTCAGGGATGGGGCATCTACAGCTTCTCTGGGCAACCTCTTCTAGTGTCTCACCACCCTCACAGAAAATATTTTTTTCCTAATATCTAATCTACATCTCCCCTCTTTCAGTTTAAAACTGTTACCCCTCATCCTGTCACTACAGTTCCTCCTAACGAGTCTCTCCCCATCTCTCCTGTAAGCCTCCTTCAGGTACTGGAAGGTACTATAAGGTTTCCCTGGAGCCTTCTCTTCTCCAGGCTGAGCAACCCCAGCTCTCTCAGCCTGTCCTCATAGGAGAGGTTTTCCAGCCCTCTAACCATCTTTGCAGCCCTCTGATCATCTTTGTGGCCCTCCTCTGGACTCGCTGGAGCCAGGTCCATCTCCTTCTTGTATTGGGGGCCCCAGATCTGGATGGAGTACTCCAGATGGGGTCTCGCCACAGTAGAGGGGTAGAATCACCTCCCTTGATCTACTGGCCATGCTTCTTTTGATGCAGCCCAGGATACAGTTGGCTGTCTGGGCTGTGAGCCCACATTGCTAGGTCATGTTGAGCTTGTCATCCACTAACACCCCCAAATCCTTCTCCTCAGGGCTGCTCTCAATCTATTCTCCACCCAGCTTTTATTTGTGCTTGGGATTGCTGTGACCCACATGCAGGACCTTGCCATTGGTCTTCTTGAACTTCATGAAGTTTGCACAGACCGCTCAAACCTGTCCAGGTTCATCTGGATGGCAGTCCTTCCCTTCAGCATGTCGACCACACCACACAGTTTGGTATCATCGGCAAACTTGCTGAGGGTGCACTCAATCCCACCGTCCATGTTGCTGACAAAGATGTTAAACAACACCAGTCCCAGTACCAACCCCTAAGGAACTGGTCTCCACTTTGAGTCAGTGATCACAACTCTTTGAGTGCAGCCATCCAGCCAGTTCCTTATCCACTGCGTGGTCCATCCATCAAATCCATTTCTCTCCATTTTAGAGACAACGTCCAATGCTTTGCACAAGTCCAGGTAGATGATGTCATTTTCTCTTCCCTTATCCACCAACGCTGTAACCCCATTGTAGAAGGCTATAAACTTCTAAGACACGATTTGCCTTTAATGAAGCCATGTTGGCTGTCCCTAATCACCTCGTTATTTTCCATATGCCTTAACATAGTTTCCAGGAGGATCTGTTTTACCGTTTTAAAAATGAGGGTCATTTTCCCCTTTACCAGTCAGTGGGAACTATCCAGTCAGATGGATGGTGGCTTAGCAACTTCACCCGCCAGTTCCCTCAGGACACACAGGACATTTCATCAGGTCCCATGGACTTGCGCACCTTCAGGTTCCTTAAATATTCTTGAACTTGATCTTTTCCTTCTGGAGAGGGACCATGTTTCCTCTAGTCTTCCTTTTGTCACCCACATACCCATAGAAGCTTTTCTTGTTGCCTTTGACATCCCCGGCCAGATTTAATTCTATCTGGGCTTTAGCTTTCCTAACCTGATCCCTGGCTGCTCAGACAGTTTCTCTGTATTCCTCCCAGGTTACCTGTCCTTGCTTCCACCCTCTGTAGGCTTTCTTCTTGTGTTTGAGTTTGTCCAGGATCTTCTTGTTCATCCATGCAGGCATTTTTGCCTGACTTCCTCTTTGGTGGGATGCATTGCTCCTGAGCTTAGAGGAGGTGATCCTTGAATATTAACTTGCTTTCTTGGGCCCCTTTTCCCTTCAGGGCTCTATCCTGCAGCCAAGGCTGCCCTTGAGATTCATATTCCTCATCAGCCCCTCCTTGTTGATGAAAACAAGATCCAGCATGGAACCTCTCTTCTTTGGCTCCTTTGTCACTTGGAGAAGGAAGTTATCATGAACACATTCCAGGAACCTCCTGGATTCCTTATTCCCTGCTGTGTTGTCTCTCCAACAGATATTGGGGTGGCTGAAGTCCCCCATGAGGGCTTGTGAACGTGAGGCTGCTCCTATCTGCCTATAGAGGGCCTCACCTACTCGGTTTTCCTGGTCAGGTGGCCTGTAGCAGATCCTCACTGTAACATCACCTGTCCCTGTCCTCCCTTTGATCCTGACCCACAAACTCTCTGTTGGCTCCTCATCCGGCCCCAGACAGAGCTCCATGCGTTCCAGCTGGTCGTTGACATAGACAGTGACACTCCCTCCTTGTATACCCTGCCTGTCCTTCTTGAAGAGCCTGTATTCTTCCATTCCAACACTCCAGTCAAGGAGCCATCCCACCATGTGGGCATCTCCATGATGCCAATAAGATCATAGCCCTGCAGGTGTGCATGTCTCTAACTCCTTGTTTCTTGTTCTATGTCCATAAAGGAAGAAGAAAAAACAATTTCTTTTATCCATGCTGCTCAATTTCCTTTTTACAGTGTTTAGGAAATGGCAATTTAGTGAAGTAGTACCACAGGTGGGTCTTGTTTTTATGGTGGTTTTTTTTGTTGTTGTTCAGTGAACATTGGAATGTTGGGTTGGTCTGGTTTTTTTACATTTGTTTGTATTTGCCATTTGTTCCATGTACAAATGAAATGCATGAGTGGCACAAGTTCCCTTATTTACTTGAGTTTATTGCCTTTCTCACACCTTACTAGATTACATTTGCGCTAACCAAAGTCACTGTTTACACTTATTTAACAGTATTGACTGAAGTAACACTGAATCTCTTCCAGTGAGGGCTGATTTAGCTACAAATCACTGTTCCAGCACCGAGATCATTAATCAGCCTCAGGCTAGATCCATTATGTGGATATTCAGCATAGAAGAAATATTAACAGCTCCACAGAAGAAATGTTACCATCAGATTAGCTCTGACTCCCTGCTGGAGCAGCAAATTACTCTGAAGTAATAATTATAATACATTAGTAGAGGTTTAATTTCCAATAAGTGCTGTCTGTTTAAGGGATGGCAATCTCACCATAGCTCAGAGAACAATAGATCATGTTATCAGCAAGAACAAACCCACATGGAATTAAAAAAAAGATAATAAAAAATTCATTACAGTCTCCAAATTGAAACAAAAAGTCCCTAGAACTTTCCTAGTTAGAATTTTGTGGAAAAAATCCTGTTTGCTAAATCTTTCCCTTAATCAGTAAGCAAGGAAACATGTTTTATCTGTAAATAAGGCTTCATTATGCAAACTTCAGCCACCTTTTCAACAGTCATTTATGGACCATGCTCATCTCTCTTCTAAAGTACATATAAGGCAAGGTGTGCTGTACCTGATTTATTTTTTGAGTAAGCACAGCCCATTGATTTTCATGGAGATACACTAGTTTATCAGAGCTGAGGGTCTGGACTTCTATGTATAGCCTTAAACCTGGATATGAAATTCGGTCAGTCTGCACAGAGCCACTACACACCACAACATGGAGTTTTCTTTCAGAATCAGCTACAGCTAAAAAAAATTTTGTGGTTTTTTTTTTCTTCTTGTACCGCTGTGCTGATATTCATCAATTTAAAACTTTTGAAGTCGGAAAGTCTGTGGTCAAAAATGTTTCACATCCTCATCATGGCATTCTGAAGTAGTAATATGAACTCTTTACACCACGCGGTGGCTTTGAAATATTCAGTACAGCTCTGATCAATGCTGTTGTTTGAAATGCGTTGTTAGAAAGTTTTGAAAAATGCAGTTATCTGATAACTGCAGAGGTGTTCCAGCAATGACCCAGTGAAATGTATTAATTTTTTCCACTCTATGCTTGTTTTCTTGTGAAGTGTGGGGGAGAAAGTATGAATGGTAGAAACACAAGATGCTAGACTTCAAGGAAAGAGGGGCAAAAAGGCTTAAAGAATGTGAAGATTAAAATATTTATCTAGTAGATATTTTCTACTTCAGTTGCAAGTGTTGTATTATGTCTTGCCATTTTAATCATCAATTCAGTTCCTTTGCACTGTCAGAAAAATTTTATGAAGTTCCTGGGGCTCAGGGAGGTTGATAAGAGTACACATTGTGGAATCAAGTTAAATAACCTCAACCAGCTGTCACATGGCTGCCATCTTTGCCTTGGGTGAGACCAGAAATGGCAATAGAGACAGTGTGTTTCCTTTTCTTCTAAAGAATAGCTTGGTAACTAGAGTCAGATTTGCTGCCTCAGAAGAGGCAGTCATCTGCTTTCCTGCAAATAAAGAGACTGGCAAAAATGGTGAGCCAAAATGTGTTTCCAGACAGGGATCCAAGGTAGGTCAGCGTGGAAAAGTCACTGTAGATGAGCTCCCATACCCTCATTCTAGAACAAGAATGACCTTTCTAATTTATCTCACTCTACTTTGGAATGAGAAAACTGAAAAAACGACCGACAAAAAAAAAAACCAGCAAACGTAAAGTCATTGGTTGTTCTGTAGCAAAAATATCTGTAAGGATACTTGTTCAATAATACATAATCTATTTTAAATTGAAGTCCTGTTTTATTTGGGCATAATTTTTCCTGTAGACAAGCTGGTTTTGAAGGTAAATCTGATGCATTCAAGGTTAGTGAGTTCAAGAGCTGCTGCTTCTCTTTCTCTCTACCATGCTGATATTTAAAGTTTTGTGGTTTTGTTTTGTTGTTTTTTTTATTATTAGCCATAACCTATCATGTATTCTGAAGATTGTTCTCCAAGTTCACTGAAACCCTGATTTCTGGAATTCCTTGTGGTCCATTATTATAGTAAAGAGATTAATATATTCTAATCCCGTAGATTTCTGATTTGATTTATATCTCTCAAGAATGTATACAATTGAAGGTTTTTTCCTGGGTGTTTTTTTTTCCATTTTGAAAAAATTTAAAGCCATGTTTTCAGATACAGAATAAATAAAAGCAGTGATGTCTAGATATAAGCTTTTATCACCAAGTTATAAATACTGCGTTAAGAGTGACTAAAATCTACAGAGTTTGCATTACAGAATTGAATACGTTTTGTTCAGAAAATAATAGGCTTTGCAGTTCCACTGGAACTGAGCTTTCTGAGATACAAAATAAGTTGAGCATTCTCTTTTCCTTTGCATACTGTCACACTTTCAAACTAGGCAATGAACCGGAAGAGACTATCACAACACATCAAAAAATGCTACTTCCTTTTTATATGTGGTCAAATCAGAATTGTTCTTTGGACATCTTATGCTCAGATCAATTCTTATATAGTTTAATAGCTATACTATGTTAGGAGAAATCCTTCCTCTTTAAAATGTTTATGTGAGTTCCATTCTGGAGATTTTGGCTTAAATCATCAAAACTGCATTTGCATTTCCATCTGTCACACTGTCCCATCCAGGAACAAGAGTAATTACACTGTAAGTCTCACCATATTCTAATAAAAAAAAATGAACCTGTACTGTCACAGAAATGCATATTACTACAAATATGGTAGCAGATAATCATACTTCAGAAATGCATAACATATAGCATATATTATTTCAGCAAAATCACAGTTATTGCCAAGAGTTAAACTTGGAATTCATGAAAACATATAGACTGCAAATATTTTACTCCTTAACCTACTTCAGGAAAACTGTATTTTATTTCTTTAATTAGAACACTTTTTCTACCTGAATTGTACTGAATGAACTGAGGTACTGTTTACAGGAGTAGCTGTTCTGTTGAATCCACACACACAGTAATTATCATGAAAAGTGGTCACAAATACTCAAGTACAGATGGGTCTTGGTATCTTCTTTACTGAGTCAGCCGTAACTAGCACAGAATGAATTACTATAGCCTGAGAAGAATATATTGTAAAAGTATCAGAATCATTTGGCAAGATATGGTCCTTATAATATGTTAAGCATTATTTTGAAAATTGCATATTTTTATGGCTTTCCTCTTTTCTCCTGGCCCTAACTTTATTGAAAACGGAAGAAAAAGATAAATAAAAAGAGGGAGAAAATAAATCCTTTCCACCTACCCTTCTTCAAACACTAGAGAAAACAACCTTTTTGGTATAAAAAAAATTGTTTTGTAGGCTTCTATTGCATTTGAGCTAAACCATCTCTGTATGAGAAAAGATGATTTTTACTATCCCTGAACTTTAACACATGTTAATGATGAATCTCGTATCTCCATCACAAATAGAATTTGTTTTCAGAAATCTATACGCTTCTCTCCAGGGGCATGGTAGAAAGTTTAAACAATCAATTCAAACTCATAGGGCCTGAAGGCTTAGATTCCAGAGCTACTGATCTCAACTCATGGTATATGCATCAGAATTGCCACCTCGGTCAACTATCTAGGAGACTAGAAACTGAATTTGATAGTTTATTGCACACTTGCTCTGATTTAAGACACATTGGCAAAACTGAGTAAGAAAACTTTTAACACTCAATTTCTATGCTGTCCACGAGGTGAAGGCAGAGGATTCAGCTTTCCTCAGCATAATCTAAAAGATAATTCCAGGTATAGAGAACATCATTATGCTCTTTCCTTCAAATATCTGAAATTTCCTCATCCTTTGCTTTCCCTCCTATAAATGACACTAATTAGCTGCCAGTCTGAGCAATACGCAGCCACATTTTTCAGCATTTCATCTCAGGCCCCATAAAAAAGTGTTTCTGTAGCATTTTTTTGTATAAATCCAATTTACTATTCATTCTCATTTTACTAGAGAGAGAGTACATTCCATAACTTTTAGATGAGCATTGCTAAAGGTGAAACTGCAAAAATAATTTCCATACTTTCAAATTCTAAAATTATTTATACCTGCTTTAAGATCATGGGTAAAGATATGAAATAAGGTACAGCTTACCAAAAATGAGAATAAAACACAGATATCTTCCTCCATATCTTCCTAAACAGTGATTTATTCTGCATCTATTGAAAAGTAAAGGATGGCAGATTTTTTATTACTTTTAGTTAAAAATAGATAGGATGATTTTCAAATTTGCAGTATTTTTTTTTTCCTCTAGAAATTTTTATTCCTCAAAAGTGACCTTTTTTCTCTAGAATAAGCTTACAGAAAGTCTTCATCTGGCTCTAATAAAATCTGCATATTAAACAGGTATAGGTATGAGCAGAGGTCAAAAAATAACAAAAGTTCTGATTTCAACTGACTACCTCCAGTTTCATAAGCAGGACCTGTAATTTCATATTTTAGAACACTCCTACATTACTATCACAAGTGCAATGTTTCAAAAGACTTTGAGAAAACACGCCAGAACAATAAAAATATGTAGAAGAATTCAAAATCAATATTTAAACATTTAAACCAAAAATGTTGCAAGGTGTTTGCTGTTATTAAAATACCAGAGCTCACACATGCATTGCTTTATTCAGGTTTTAGACAGAGAAGTTGTAATCCATTCTCATGGTTACTAGTCCTTAGGTTAGGACTTGTCTCTCTTTCCTCAGGTGAAGACCATCCTCTGAACCATTTCAGCATTTTTTATCCTTTTAATTCTTTAGAAATATACCAAAGACATTGATTCCTATTTTCAGCTATTGGGCACTGTCATTCATTTCATTGTGTTCTCCACCAAACAGGAAAAACAAGTAGTTATGGGCGCCAGGAGAGACACAGGCATGGATTTAGCTCACTAAGACCTGAATGCTTCTTCAGAGGTATCTTTTCCTGTCAATTGACTACAGACAGGATGCACAGTGATGACAATTCTATATTAGGTATCTTAATTAAGACCCAAAGTCAATCTCATTCAGTGCCTCATGCAGTGCTGACCACATTGTTCATGTTTTGTAAACAGAAAAAAATAAAAAAAAAAAAGAAGAGGAAATGAAACCATCAGTAACTGATGTTACAGATGTGTATTTATATGTCACAAACCTCAAGCACGTGGATGACCTTCCACAACAACCCAAGCCAATTTAACTGCTGGCTGCGGCACTCCTCCTTTAACCCATAGCTCTACCTTCCAGACCAATTTCTCATTGGACATTGAGTTAAACCTTTTCAGGAAAATCAACAGAATCCTCCATCTCCCTCCCCTCCCAAGAGCAAATAAAACTGACACAAAGAATTTATTACTTTTTATATACTCACCATTCTGCAGCCACAGCTCTAAATGTCATAAGTGTTTTGTATATTTTTTTCCTATGTGCTTTCTCTTTTTTCTTTCATTTATTTTAGGTGATGAATGTATGTTTTCTTTAACTTACCAATGATGACAAAACCTGAGCAATTCAGGATCACTTGATGACTACACTTTGAAGCTCAGGCACTTTCCAGAGATATTTTAGATTTAGTTGGATTTAGCATACTAGCTCGACTATTGCCAGGAGCTAATGAGAATTACACTGTGTGGTCCTGTTCTGAAGGTTAAGCTTCAAACCTCTGAATATGGCAGAGTTATGAAGTCTTCCCATGATCTATCATTGTTAGCTACCAGTGGAGTTCCTGCCTTTCAAGATGGGTGAGTTACACTCGAGATCAGTCTATAAAAATGTAACTAAAAGTGAATATGCCTCGCTAAAGGTTCTGGCTGTTGTTCTTATGTGATTTAAGATTTAAATACCTTTCTCTGAAATGTGTGTTCCTTCTCTCAAAAGACAGACTTGAAAGTCTTTTTCCTGTCCCACTATTTAGTTAAAATCCCTTTGTGTTTTGGCAGAAGTAGAGCAATTCTCCTGTTAAGGTGGACTCTAGTGGGGATTTTTTATTCCGTTCTGTGCTACGATCTGTGTCCCAGCCATCCCTGAATCTGCTCCAAGCAATGCTCCAGAGCTCTGGGGAGGGTGGACTTGGTCCAGGATCCCAAGGCTGTCTGAGGATGATTTTTGCTTAATAAATAGAAAAATTAAAATATCATTTTCTGGTGCCATTTTGAAATTGTATTTTTCAGTGATTTCTAGTACATCAAATACTTTTTTCTTTTCCCACTACCACAACAAACCAAGATGTGGAATAGGAAATAAATAGGAAATAAAACCATACTAATTATACAAACATGACAAGGGCAGTGAAACAAAAAGCATTCTATTTACAGTTTTCAGACTGCAGACCAGTTACAAGCCTTTGGTGGGTTTGCTGTCTTTGAATGCTGCAATTACTTTATACATATTGTTATGCTTTGAGAATGTGACAAGAAATTAGAAACAGAACATCTTATGAACAACCCCAACTCTCTCAGCCTGCCTTCATAGGAAACATGCTCTAGCCCTCTGATCATCTTTGTGGCCCTCCTCTGGACTTGCTTCCAACAGGTCCATGTCCTCCTTGTGTTGGAGGCCCCAGAGCTGGACACAGTACTCCAGGCAGGGTCTCAAGGGAGCAGAGTAGAGGAGCAGAAACACCTCCCTCGACCTGCTGACTGTGCTTTTTTTTTGATGCAGCCCAGGATGCTGTTGGTTTTCTAGGCTGCGAGCCCACGTTGCCGGGTCATGTTGAGCTTCTCATCCACCAACATCCCCAAGTCCTTCTCCTCAGGGATGCCCATGCCCTCCCTTTAATTCTGACCCAAGTAAAACAGACTTGATAGGTCTTCACTATAATATATGACTGTTTAAAACATAATACTCTCTTTCTACACATACAGACGCATGCTAAGTTTATTATAAAATTACTATTTTTATTAGAAGAATTAAAGTCCATTTTAACAGTGGTAGGTATTATATCCACAACTCAAGTACAGCAGGTGTCTGGTGAACAATAAAGAGGATGGAAAATGCTGTTGAGTGATAGCCTTTCATACCCCGTTATCCCATTTTACTCTATGTATTCATGTAGTTATAGCCCATAGAAAGCATGAATATTGTGTTTTATTAGATATTACAACTTCATATCATGTCACAAATGTGTCATGTCACATCATGTGTCATGTCACATCACACATGTGTCATGTCATGTCAATGTCATAAATCATAGTGACATTAGGTATTGTTTATTTAAACTTTCTCTATTTTTTCTTGGGGGGATTGAAACTATTTCTAACAGATGTTGACCTATCTAAATTATATTTTCATACCATTTTATTTAAACTATGTATTTATCTTACATCTTACTACAGATACTGCTTTTCTTTATTTAGCCAAAAGAAATTCAGATTTAGACTTCATCCAAAGTCAGTTTTCCTTGGTATAGTCTCCAATGTAATGAGGGCAATTAATTTTTCCCTTTTGACCAAGTTTTTGTTCCTTGTATCCCTTCACTGTCCCTCTTCACCCCCGCCCCCCCCCAAAAAAGCTTACTTTTACTTTCCAAATACTAATTCACTGGTTTTTTATCATAATTAAAATTTTTGTAAACAGACAACATCACAGAGAACAAGGGCAAACAATCGCACTCCCAGGGACACTTTAAAGTGTAACTTGTTCTTGAATACCTTCATCTTACTGAAAATCAGGTGGAATAAGCATAGCAGAAAGCTTTCACTATGGAGACTAATGAATTAAAGCAGGGCACCTGATGTGCTAGATCAGAGAAAAGCAATTACTTCTCGTCTGTTCTTTTAACCTGCGGAGCAGGGAACAGCTGGGAGCAATCTGCGAGGTAACACTATGTGAGTAAGTGGCAGCCATGTGGCTTAGGGGAGGTTTTGAGTTGGTGGAGACGCTTATGGATTCTTCTGGGATTTTCTCTGTGCTGCTGAGTGCTTCTGTGGTGAGCTGGGGTGTTGGAGGTGAGCTCTATGTAATTGTTTCTAAAGCTCTGTGTTTGTTTTGTGCAGTGGGGGCAGTTGGGCTGCTGGGGGTAGTTGGGGTCACTTGGTTTCTGTGTGTCTGAGGTTTTGGTCCGAGGGTAATGGCGACCTATGTTAGAGCAGCCAGAATGTTATTACTGAACAGCTTGAACGTAGCTGACTTTGTTTGGCAGGCTTGCAGGAAACCTTAGGAAGGATTTCTCTGAAAATTTGATTCTTTAAGCTTCTGGTTGAAGGCTATGAGCAAAGAGGATTCAAAAAACCCTGTGTTTATTTCATATGAGGTGGTTGATTGTTGTGTTTAGGGTATTAATTCTATGGAGATGTTTTCCTAGCAGCAAGAGGTTCTCTTCCCTGCTTTTAGTTAATTCTTACAGGTAAAAAAATGAAGAAAAAGTTACATGTTTGGGCCTTGAATAATTACTGTGATTTTCATGGCTATGTTATTTTAGTGGCTTCCACTTTTCTTTTTTAATATTAGCAGGACTGCATGTAGCTCTATAGACTTTAGATCTCTTTAGCCATATTTGTGTCATGGAGACTGTACACTACATGCAGCATCGCTCCTAAAGGCTACTGCTGTTAAGTGAATAATCAGTTTTTTGATGTTTGACTATTTATTTTTTTTAAAAAACAACAAAACCAAAATGTGACTTTTTATTTTAGCAATATACTGATCAGAACCCTAAGTTTAATGGAAGCTCTCTGAGCTCTCTGTAAAGAGCCTGTATAGAATTTTTGTTATGAAGGAATGGTAATTCAACCAAATATTTAAGGGTGTGATTAAATTCTATTCATTTCAAAAGTAAACATATGCCTAAGTAGCTTGATTACTAAAGCTTTTGTTAAAATTGAAAATCTGTATAATGTTTGCAGCTTGATCTCATTAATAGGATGGTACTTTGAAAATCAAGCATGTACCTATGTGGCTGGCTGTAGCCTTAAGAATAGCTTCTTGCATGCCTGAAATACTCACTTTCTTGGCTTAATTCTGGGAAACATTTTCATGTCATCATAGTGGATATTCTGGAAAAAACATAAGTCTTTTCTGAAAATTCAGGTTTGGGTTCTGAAAACTAGGGTTTGTATTGTATGCATAGTTTCAGACTTCCCTGTTTGATTCCAAAAAAGTCGTTCACAAAGAAAAATCAGTGTTCTATAACTTTGGCACACTGAGTGAGAAATGCATTAGGGATACTTTTAAGTCATTTCACATTTGTTTCTCTGGTGCGTGTTCAGTATCTGCAAGAACATTTCATAACTAGTAATATTTTCCTTTTTTTTCACTTTGTGTTAAAAAAAATATTCAAAGCTATAATATTGATCGGCTATAGTCTTGGCTTTTTGTATTTAATTTCAATTTGTAAAGTAAAATGCAGCCAAGTTAGCCTGTTCTCATTTTTATTGCTTCTCTCATGTTTGCATATTCCTGAGTTCATAAATGCGTATCCCACTTATACTAACACTGGCACATCTTAGAGCTTTTTTCCATCCACAAATCGTTCCTTGTGATTCTGTCATAACTTAATCTCAGGTCAAAAGGCTACTGCTTAAAAGCCAGAATTTCTTAAAAACTTATATGGTAGTTAAAGGAACTGAAATAACTTTGTTTTGTGATGCTACCATGTTCAGCTCTTGTCAACTAATCAATCATTGTTTTTATTGTTAATCCTGTTTCATGTTACACAGTAATGAGGAAAAACACGGTCCAGTTTCTGTTGCTGGTCATGTAACCAAACTATATTGATCTGGAATGCTACTGGAAGAGAACAGGCCCTCTTACAAGTGCATTAAATATCATTAATTGATGACAGCTTAGTCGTGTAGGATATTAAGCTCTGCTCACATGAAACTTAAGTTTTACTTATCTGGATTTTTTTCCCCACCTGAAGACTTGAGCTGTAGATATACGAATTTGCAGGATAAACAAAACATAAAAGACGTATCCTATCATAAATACATATATGAAATGTCTGGTACTCTAAAGCTGTATAAATAATTTTAGGAGGTCAGATGGTAACTGTTGTCACTCTATTTTGGGTCTTTGGGAAGTAAAGAAGGAAAAATTAGTAGCAAGTACACAAACACCTTGGGGGGGGAAATATTTTAACTACTAGAAATGTTCAAAAATGATTGTTTTCTTTGTTTCAAAACAATTTGCAAGGCAGATATTGTTAAATATGATTGTGTTATTTATGATCATTGTTGGCTTTTTCTCCCTCCTCTGCCCCCTCCTTTTTCTTTTCTTTGCCTTTCAGAAGCCACATCTTTTCTGGGTAATTATGGGTAATTAGCAGTACAAGATTTTTTTGCTTGTGCTCAGTAAATTTTTTTAAGCTCTTCTGCTAGGATTTAGTTTTGTTACTTAATATATGTTTCCTTGGAGCGTCTGATCCAATTATACAGTTAGTTGGGCTTTGATACAGACAGCTAAATTAGTATGTGATAGGAAACAAGCTTTAGAATTGTCCATGAACAGTAAAGGATGTGTTTTGTTCAATCTTTACTATATTCCATCCATGCTGAGTAATACCTGCAAGAGAATAATCATAATGGAGTAATACCAAAGTATAAGAGACATAATTTCATTAGATACTCTTAAGTTTTCATCTTCTATCAAACACACACCCTGTGTGGTAGAGGGTAAATACAGGGTGTTCTTGTGTTTTGTGCAACCTAGAAATGTAGTTTTAAATAGGTACCAAGTGACACTTACAAATGTTTTGTGAATGCAAAGGGAGGTAGACACACATATGAGCTATTAAGTGTTAATTAATCTGGCCACCTAGCTGGCTAACCTACATGTGAGACAACATCTATGCATCTTCCTTATGGATAAGCTTTATGGCTTTTCCAGCTGATTGACTACTATGTTCAAGACCTGGCTCTTTCAGAAGGAGAGCTATTAAGAGGTTCTCCTGAGTGCCCTGTAGTGCAAATCCAATACATGCTCCAATGTTAATCTGCTGCACCCTAACATTACAGGAAAATACCATACCTAAGGACTATACCTAATTTTTCATGGGCTTGCCTGAGCTAAAATACACGGTGCTTGATTTAGATTTCTAGACAATGCAGTTGTTTAAAGTTTTTGTTGTCTGCCTCAAGCTTTCTGTAGCACCACAGCTTTTGAAGGTAGTATATGTTGTTATATCTGTGCTGCTTAAGGTTTTCAAGTGATTTAATCTTTCCTATTGCATATACTCCAGAGAAATGCAAGGAATACGCACACGCTATTTTTTTCCATGTTTCTCCTCTAGCTGAATTCCTTGGGATGGGTTTGATGCATAGCATGCTGTGATAGAGTTGTAACACTCCCAAAATAAGAGATACGAAACCCTGCTGATGCTTATACATTTTCAGTGTCCCAGCGCGTAGTTAGCTCAGCTGCACCCTTAACTACTGTTGTTGTACTGTGTGATGCTGCATAATCAGAATACGCCGCCGCTACAGCTATATGCCTTTCATTATGGTTGCTTCTGAATGACTGCATTCAATATTCTGCACTGCACTCCAGGGAGCACTGCAGACGTGCTTTCTATGTGTTCTGCAGCCCCATTAAAAACACTTGAATCTTCCTTCCATTCAATATGGGCTTTAACTGGTTGCACATATGAAGTGATAAGCGCTTCATTGAACAAAAGGAATTTATAGAGCTTCTGTTCATCACCATGAATATGAACAATTTTGAAGAGGATGTAGAATGTATCAAAAGTGACAAAGTAACATTGAAATTTTTTAACATGCTTATTTACCCTACTCAGGGTAAGAGGAGTCTAACTAGGGGAATGAGAGATGTAAGAAAGCTGTCCTCTCTCCATTTCTCTTCAATCAATAGTTTGAGTGAAGCTGCCAACCTTTTAGAAACCTTCAGGATCACTCTAGCTATGACTGTTTCCTGGCTTCAGCTGGGAAATAGTTAATTTTCTTACTAGTGACTGTCCTGAAAGGAATGCCTACTGGTTTTAGTTAGTGCTAGGTGATGTTTGCACTACTTTTTTCAGCTTCCATAGAAGCATAGACAGCACAATGAAATGGCCAATTAAATATTCCATACCATAGACATCATGCTTAGTACATAAATGGGAATTAGCTGGGGAGCAGGAATCTGTGGCTGCTGCTCCAGACAGTGCCAATTCACTGAGTGGTGAGAGTGACCTGTGTCGTCCTTGTTGTCGTTTTTTCTTTGCTGTTATTGTTTCTATTAAACTATCTCACCCCACAAGGTTTTTTCCTCCCTTCCCTCCCCCCCGCTTCCTTCTTCCTCCCACCTGTCTGGGGAGGAGGAAAGGTGTGGGAGAACTAAGTGTGGTTGGAGTTGCTGCCTGGGGTTAACCCAGGACGCTGTGCCATGTTAATGACAGGTATTCCCCTCTTCCCCTCGCCTCTGTCCAACTGGGATTCCAAGCTTAAGAGAAGAAGGGTTCCCCTGACCTCCTTCATTTAGCTTCTGTAAAATCAGTGCTGTGATATGATGGATTTCTTTTGGGAGGTGGGGATTAGACTTCAGTCTCCTTATTCAGACTTACCTTTTTTTCCAGAATTACCTAGTGATTTTAAAAAGTGAAGTAACTCATAATTTGGAAGGAGACAGGAAAGACACAGTTGTATTCAACTCTTGAGATTGTGAGGGATCTGAAGGCATCCTTCCTGGATGGGATATTGGGAAATGTAAGAGCTGACTACTGGTTTCAGCTCGGCAGAGGTTCGTTGTAGGATAGGTCAATTCAGTTCATCTCTCATTGGTCTGTTCGTATATCTTGTTACTAAGAGGAGCTTCCATCTGGAGTTACCTGCTCTATATAAACTACACATTGTTTGAAATTATACTGTTTATGTATAAACCATGATCATTATAGAGTTTACTCAGTGACATCGTTTACAAAAATAATGGTTTTGGCAACACATTAGCATTGTAATTCTGTTTTAAAAAAAAAGTAATTATAGGAGTTTTCAGAACAGAAGAATTTGCTTCCTGGAACACGCCTATACTGCAAAATAATATGCTGTTAGCTGGCGTCAGCTAATTTGAGTTTGTTGACTTTTCCCTAACTGGATTTTAAAACTACTTCTCTCCCTCCTACAAGCAAAAGAAACAAGAAGTTAATGTTTGCTGCTGAAGTTCATCATTCAATTCCCTAGCTATTGATAGCAACAGCAAGGATAATTGGAGTTTTTTTTTCAAAAACTTCAGTACAAGGAAAGATTAAGTAACTGAATCTTTAACTTGGGGAAGAGACAAATGTGTAGTGGCTTATAAAATGATGAATGAACCTGCATTAATCACTTTATGTTCCTTTTACATGTGTCATGATACAAAGAATAATATATAAAAAAAACCAGCAAGTGTAGAACAAACAGAAAGACATATGTCATGCAAAGTGCAATTAAACTGGGGGATCTTGCCAGCAATCATCATGGAAGAGCAAAGTATGACTGCACAGAATGATTAGAAAAGATCATGAAATAAATTATTCAAGAGCTACAAAACACCAAGTTGAAGACACTAACTCTAGTTTAAAGCATCCAGAAATTGTAGGTTAACATATCACAGAAAGAGGTGTTTCCAAATATTTTCTTGAGCACCTAAATACTATTTGCTATACCTGCCAAATTCCTCAGTCGGACCAGATGGATCCTACTAGGTAAAGAAAATGGAAACTCCATCTGATAATACAGAAACCCAAGAAACAAATACTGCAGAAGACACACTGAGACTAGAAAGGTGGGTTGAGGGAAGATAGGGAGAAGAGTATGTCCAAAGCTTTAAAAAACAAAATCAAAACCAACCAAACAAAAAAAATCAGAAACAAACCAAAAGCCAAACCAAAAACCCTCTGACTGAGGTAACCAGGTAGGGGAATTAAAAAACAGACCTAGAAGCCTCCACTACTTGCTGAAGACCTCCAAGAAGCCAACACGCTCTGCCCAGAGGCACAAATATGCAGGGAAAAGTATATCTGTGAATATTTTGGAACTCCCTGGCAACCTTCAGGCAATTGGTAATGAAGACTCGATTCCCTAATTATTCTCTTTGTTATTGAATTTTTATGTGTGTTCTCAGTTCTAATTGTTGACACATGTATCTTACTTAATCTTAATTCAGTTCCAAGCTTGTTGGAACATACAGCGTCGCTTCATTTCCAGCATGGAGTAATTTAGATTTCCTGGCAACTTGCTTATCCTGGTTCTATGTTTTCATTTCATCATGATTCTGATACGCCTTGGAGAACAAGTTCTTCTTTGGAGCTATGAATGCCAGCTCCTTTCTCTTATTTCTTGGACTTTGACCATTTACTTACATAGGGATGAATAAGTACAGGGCATCTTTTTGTGGATAGTGCTTTTCTGGCTTTCCAGGTGGCATGAGCCTCTATTCCCCTCAACCGAAAACCTTTCCTTTAAATAAATTAAAACCAAAAAAAAAAAAAAAAAAAAAGAGAAAGAGGAACAAAGAAGAGTGGGTGAGAGTTTTCAAATTCCAGAAACTTGGGGTAAGTAAGCTGAAAGAAGAATAAGCACAGCTTCCCTAACGGTGCCCTGTGATCTCAAAGGTGTCCAGAGAGATGCTGCCCCAGGAATCTGAGAACAGAAGCAGATTCTACCCCACTTTCCTCTTGTTTAAGTTCCCTGTGACTGTCTGGGCCAGAGCTGGGGAGGGGTTTGAGGGGGAGCTCTTACAACTTGATAATATCTTGGGGAGTGGCAGCTTATGACTAGAGAAGGGGGCTGTTGCTGAGATCTGGAAGAAGGGCAGCATCCCAGTGGGTGCTGTGCAAAGCATGCATGTGGATGCAACCACTCCAGTAGCACTGTGGATGTGCTTGCACCCATTGCTTGAGTACAGCAGGACACCAGACCAAGCCTGACCCTCTGGGTTGCTGGCTGCTCACTGCTGCTGCACTCTTTGCAAGATGTCACCTACGTTTGGTGGGAGACACTGGGAATCATTACCTGTTGAATGTGTTTGCGCTTCCCCCCATGTTAAGGATACTGTTAAGGATACTCTGCCTTAGCTGATGTTTCTACTTGTTGGCTGGTTGTTTCTCCAAGTCTGGTTAGGCTTGAGGTTCTTCTGTAGGGTGTTCCTTCCCACTCCCTTGCTACCCCTAAAACCTTGTCAGCCGGAGCCTCTGCTGCTTTCCTGCTTGCTTTGGTGGGTGTACAGGAGATGAGTTACTCTGACACCCAGACTACTTGTTTGACAGTGGCAACATCTGCAGATTATTTGGAGCCTTTACCCAGAAGTTCTCTCTCCGTTGTTTTACCTCACCAATCTCTACAGAAGTGGTGGAAGAATACTCTTTGTTCCCACCTCACTGTGTGCCAACCTTTAGCTTTAAGATGTTCCCATATATGCAGTTAATCTGTTTGTTATTTCTGAGAAAGAAATGAATGGCTTTCTCTTTCCTCCTGATCTCCTCTCTGTCCTCCTACGGTCATAATAAGTAGTTTAGGCATATCTGAGCTAGATTAAAATTTGGCAAACTGCCAGAGCTATTCTATAACCAATTGTGTCCTCCAATATGCTGCACTTCTGGCTGTGCTTAAAAATGACTTGGATGTCAATATAGGAAGGAGGAGAGTTGAGATACTAAATTCTAGTCATTGTGTGGAATAGATGAAATATTGCGGTGGAGACTGACAAGCTTCCAGGTCTTTGGATGCCTAGTTTCCATATGTTCAATAAGAATGGCTATCTTAAATTTCATTTATGATTTTGAAAACATCAGACAGTTGTTCTGACACTTTGTTTTGCTTATGTTCGCTTATTTCTTCTAGGTTGACTCTGTGTAGAACTAACCTTTTCAATGTACCTAAGCATTCTGTTCGCATTCCTAATATCCAACAACTAACCTCATCAAGTTTATGGTGAACTCCAAGTCTTGCGTTTTAAAAAAAAATAAAAAAAAAATCCTCTTGTGAAAAATTCAAGAACACTAATCTTCTATTCACTGGGAAAATCTTCACACTTGGTAACAGACAAGCTACGTTTACCTGCCATCATCTTGCCTGGTCCCCGGATATAAGCACACAATTCTATCTTGGGCTTCTCCCAGATCACTATAATGATTTAAAACAGAAACAGCGTAGTGTCATTGGAAAATGTCATCCGTTCACTAGCTGTTTCCTTTTCCAAATCATCAGCTGCACAGACCCATGAGATTTTTCTAGTTAAAAATATCTGTGGTTGTTTTGAGGAATAACTTTTAAACCTTATTTCCGATTGCTTAATTAGTTTCTAAATCAAGATATTTGCCCCTTAGAAAGCTACATAGTACACAGCTGGTGACATAAAGCTAAATAATTAATATTCTTATGTGTAATTAAAAAAAATTAAGTCCTTTAGGAAAGATTTAATTATATTATTTTTGAAAATTGAAGCTAATTAAACCCACCTTCATCTACTCCCCCTCCCCTGTTTGTGTGTGTTTGCAAAGAGTACCTCTATTAGGTTAAAGGCCTGAGATTGCTTTCCCCCATCCCCCTCCTCCCCTTACTGGAGCCATGCTGGTTTGAGTTTATCAAGTCATATTTATCCAACTGTTCTGCCATCCTATCTTTAATTAGATTCTCTATCAGTTTACTCAGTAATGGGACAAATCTCACCAGGCTGTAAATTCTAGGCTCTTTTTTAGCAGCATTATTTAAAAATAGGTACTGCATTATTATTTTCCCTTCTTTGCACAAGCAGTTTAAGTGTTTCCGTAAGGACATTCTGCAGATTTCAGCACGTGCTTTTTTTTTTTTTTAAATGTTTGATACTGCAATTCATTCTCAACCTTTTCCCGAGTATCACCCAATACTTAACTCCCTTTTCCTCTAGACCAAACTTTTTTGTCTGGTATTAAGTCATTGGTTTTAAACTAGTGCCTTGAACTACCATGCATGTGCATAAGGGTTACTTGAGAAAAGTACTCTTGGCCAGCATCAGAAACGCACAATGGAAAGCTTAGCATTCTACTGTAGAAACATGGCGAGGCTACACTTGGGAGAAGTTGCTGAAAATAAGTGTCTTCAGCAACTTCTCTCTTTTCCTGGTCTTTGCTCTTTATAGGTAATTGTGCATTTAGAGTACGCATCCATTTGGAAAACTAAATGCAATGTGAATACAGTCAAATAAAGATGAAATGGAGGGTAATTAAGTGCAAGGCCAAAATTTAACATTTTAATACAAAAGGGGCAATGTAAATGATCTGATTTACTTAACAACTTTAGTCATATATAGCCTCAGTCACGGGCATAGAAGAAAAAAATATTTCACATTGACTCAAAAGCACTTCCACACTAACTACTTATTAAAATTTTATTTGCAGAGTAATTTTGGCAAATTTAATCTTTAAGCAATATCTTTATTTAAAAAAAAATAATAATGGGCATGTGTTTTGGTAGAGTTAGTATTTCAGCTTGGTTTCAACCGATGTGGTTTGTATTGCTCTGCTGGAAGTATCTTGCTGCAAGTACTTGTGTTTAAAAAGTTAACACGTTTGTGTCTGGCAATAAGTGAAATAAGCACCTTGTTTTGCTTATGATCTTATATTTTGTCTCAATCATATTTAGTCTTGTTTGCGTATATGCAGACAAACGTATCAACACCGTTTTAATACCTGAATAATATCTGAATACAGTGAAAAAGGAAATTAGCTGCAACCAAAGGGAAGTAAGTTGATGGGGGTGACTTGTTTTACCTGTACGTGGACCAGAACTCTTGAATGTGGATGCCTGGCTACGCCCATGACATGATGCTAAATTAGAGCATCCTTATTCTGTCCTGGAGTTCCGGAGCAGAAAAAAAGCTATGTTTTGGATTTTAACAATGGCATGGATCTGAATGTCCTGTTGTGGAGCCAGACGCCCCCCCAGCTGTGTGCTCATCACCCCCCGGGAGGAGGCAGCACGAAGGAAACGGCTGTGGGTTGGCACAGAGGGGGAATCCCCTACCAGTTTCCATCGCGGGCGAAACAGACTTGACTTGAGGAAAAGTACTGCATTGACAAGTACAATAGGTTTGAGTAGTAAGAAACAAAGTTTAAAAGAACCCTCTTTCTCCCCTGCCCTTCCCTGGGCTCAACTTCACTCCAGGCCCTTCTAAGAGCTGCGGGGGTCGGTGTCGAGTCCGGGCCAGCCCCTCTCTGCCGCTGCCGCCTCCTCACCCTTCTCCCTGCTCCAGCCCGGGCCCTTCCCCGGGGCTGCCGGGAAACCCCTGCCCCAGCGGGGTCTCTCCCGGGGCCGCCTGGAGCCCCTCCTCCTGTTCTCCCCTCGGGGCTGGCGGGGCTGTTTCTCACCCGGTTTCCCTCAGCCCTGGCTGCCGGGCAGCGTTTTGCCCTTTCTGAGCCAGGCTTTCCCCGCGGCGCCCGCCCGTGGCTGAGGGGCTCAGCTGTGCCCTGCGGTGGGGCCGTTGGAGCCGGCTGGAACCGGCTGTGTCCGGCACGGGGCAGCCCCGGGCCCGCACCGCAGGGGCCGCCCCACACCGCCCGCCGCCGGCTCTGGTGACCCAGTTTGCCTTCCTTCCTGTCCCTTGTACTTTGTCTAAACTGGGTCATGTGTGTTCATACGTTTTCTTGGTAAGGAAAATAACATTTCCTGCTTCAGAGATCTATTTATATTTGTGTTATATCAGAGAGCTTTTACTTCAGTGAGGGAGAAAGTGCTGGTCTCTTCTCACAGGTAATTAACGACAGAACGAGAGGGAACGGCTTCGAGCTCCAACAGGGTAGGTTTAGACTGAACATTAGGAAGGAATTTTTCACAGAGAGAGTGGTCGGGCATTGGAACAGGCTGCCCAGGGAGGTGGTTGAGTCACCATCCCTGGCTGTGTTTAAGGGACATTTAGATGCGGTACTGAGGAATATGGTGTAGAGTAGGGTAGATGGTTGGACTCGATGATCCCAAGGGTCTCTTCCAACCTGAATGATTCTCTGATTCTATGAACTCTTTACCTGCGTTTTGGCTCTCGGACAGCACTTCTGCTGGCTTCCAGCAGCTGAAGAGGAGGGTTTGGGTTGCTGGGCCTAACTCCTGCCCTGGTGAGCTTTTTAAATCTTGGGTTTGTTTGTTTTGATTAGGGTTTTTTTATAAACTGTTGGTCTGTTTTAAACACAACTCACATTGCAATTATGCGGCTTTAAATTCAGGGTCTCTTTAAATGAAACTAATATTTTTACTCGGTAGGTGATAAAGCCCTTTTCCTTTCTTAAAAACCATTTTAGGACTAAAGAGCTTGTATCAAATTGCAATTAGAGAAGTAAAAACCTAGATGTAGCTTAATGAGTAAATGAAGAGTTGCATAATGGCGATCCCTTGTAAGAGGTTTTAATGAGGTAAATGCTCCTTAATCATCTGATGATTATGGAAGAAGAGCAGTAATCTGTGCCACTTTGATGTCCTGGCAAGGTAATTTACTGTATTTTGCTTTCTTGCTGTGAAACTGAATAGCCTCGCCCTGTGCCCATGCAGCACTCTGAAACATCTGGAGTCTGCTGCATTCACAACTCTTTTTTTTCAAGTGTTCATCCTACATTGAGAGAATGGAGAGCGTGTGCTTTCTGCTGCGGATGCACAGCAACCTATGAGGGGCTGTGGGTGCAGTAAGAGATAGGATTACTGGGAGGTACGTTTTGTAAGCACTTTCCTTTTCAGATAATCTTTATACTTATATCTGAAAGCTGGGTTGGTGTTTTGTTTTTTTTTTCTAGAGAGTGATCTAATAGCTGTAACTGGCTTTCTCAAGAAAATGAAAAGCAACACCCTACACCAAATGCTTATCTGCTGCAACAGTGCATGAACGTGCCTTTACTGATTCTAAGTGTTGTGGCCAATTTTTTTCACTAATGGAAATACTTTTCAAGTCTATAAGGTTTCAGTAATTATGAATGGAAGGAGTGGCATCCCATTTCCAGAAGGAAATGCTGTATTTATGTGTGATGCGGAGTATAGCATCTTAAGTTATCCCAGGCATGAGCTGCAGCCTTGTCCCTGGTGGACATCCTCTGTTCTGACCACAGTTTTTTTTCTTTATATTCAGCACTGATCTCTGCAACCATGCTGATATAGTTGTGATTGACTGCTAGCACTGTTTATTAGAAGTCTCCAAAGCAGTCAATAGATAGTTGACTGCTTTCCTACCTGATGACTTGACTGTTTGCGGCACTTTCTTCACATAGGAAAACGCATGGAATGTAAAGCCTGTAGACTGTCCCTTCCACATCTAAGTCATAAAAAGTAACTTACAAACAAAACACTGTTGTCAGAACTTAAATTGAATTTTAATTAACATTTTTTTCAGCTGAATTACAATATAAAGTATTTAATCAATTCAGTTTTTGTAGCTGCTCTTACATACTTCAGTTTATACATTGCCTAAATGCTTGGTTTCGTCCTTCCAGTGAAAGTGTAGAAGTGTCATCTGTTGGTAGTGCCTATTTCTGATGGTTTTTGTTGATGTCTAGTGGCATCGTGATTGCATGAGAATAGGCAAAGCACCAATCTGTAGGTGATCAACACCTTGCTCTTTACGGAGGGAAGGGAAAGGAAAGGAAGAGAGGTTTATCTCCTTTGCTTCAGCATTTTTTGTGGACCCTGGTCCACAGAGTTTGAGGTGGAAGGGGCTTCCAAGATTTTTCCTTAGAGCAGACTGCTGCTAAAATTAATAACTTCCAAAACTGTCTTGGGGTTTACATCTCAAAGAATGTGTTTTCAAATTCATGGAATGTAATGGTTGTGATGACAATGAATTAGAAACACAAGAATTCTAATGGAATTCACATCAATCTATTTAAACATTTTCCATCAGCTCTGTTGTTATTTTTTTTATTCTCTTGGTATAAAGCCCTTTTTTATGACTCTTCAGCAACTGGTATAAGAGAAACCCTGAGTGTGAATGAGGATCTGCAGGTAATACTGCCATATAAATGGTTATTTTGTGTGTATAGTGATACAGTCTCACAGCTGCTGATTGTTATTGTAGAATTCTTAAAATTTTTCTAGTAGTAACCTAGTTAAACAAACCACCACCCCCCACCCCCCCAAAATAATATCAAAAGAAACACTTCCACCTTTAAGAGTATCTGGTATCAGGCCACCTGAAAACCTGTGAAAGACACTTTTATTTTGTGATGATGAGATAAAGTCAAATAAGGCTTTACCTTTCAAAGGTGGATCACCTTTTTCAGTAACGAAAACCTAAATAGATGGTGAGATGTGAGCAGTTATCGTGTATGTTAAATCAAAGAAGTGCTCTGACACATTGACTGTGGTTACAGAGAACATGGAAGTTGCAATGGGAAAAATACCTAATGCTCTAGCTTTATTAATTATTTCACTGTCATGACTGCTCCTAGGGCAGTATTTAGATGCTGGATTTGCTGAAGTGCTCCTTTTTTTGAAAATAGAAAAAAAGGAAGACAACTCAAAAAGCAGAGGCTATACAAAGCTATGGATTCAAACACCTGAGATTTTGTTTTTTTTTCTCTTGCCCTCTGTGCTTTGAGAGAAGGAAAACAATAGCTGTGCAGAGTTTGGGTTGAAAAAGCAAAAGCTGTGTAATGAGATTACTACACCTATCACAGTGTGATTCTATTGTACTGCAATGTCTGTGTCCTACTTTTCCAATAAATCATAATAACCAGCTGACAATGCAAATATCACAGCATGTTGTCTGGGAATTATTCTGATTAGTTTGTAACTTGCAAAAGCTCCACTAGCTCTCAAACAATGAGTCCTTCTCCCATAGCTGTTGTTTTTCCCTGATACTCTGTGTCATAAGAGATACTGACATTGCAGTGGCCATAATTCTGGTTCAAAGGTGCTTGTAATAGCTTGTGTTTGTTACCTTTCAGGGCTTCTGGGAGTATGCTATTAATACAGAAGTGCGGTTTTACAGTCTTCTGTTAGAGAATATCAATAACTAAATTTGTAAATCCCTGTATAAGGCTTCAGTTTTAAATCTTGCACAAAGATGAAAATGTATATTAAATCAGTATAGGAGCATACAGTCTGTGTATGTTGTCAGTAACGTCTGGAATATGATAATTTCTGTAGAGGCAAAAAAGCATTCTTAAATTGTAATCCTTATTTATGTGTTTTTCTTGCAGAAACAGCAAACTTCCTGCTCTCGAAATTACAGGGGTTTTATTTTTTTAAAACCTGTAGTATATTTTTCTCTATCACTGCAATAATGATTTCTGTGTAGTAAATCATGGTGTTCTTTTCAGGCTATTTATTCTTCTACTGTGTGCTGAAAGTCTATTCTTTGGCGTGAAAAAAGTTGAAGTCAGTGTAAAGTTTGGAAACATGCTAGGCTTGTGGAAAATTTCAAAAGAAAGATTAAATCATCCAAATTTTTATGCTTATGCTTTTTTAACTTGAGGTCTAGTTTAAAGTTTAGCAAGAATTAGTATGTTTGAAGTCACCTCAACGTTGTCCTATAGGGTAACCAGAGTGAATGACTTACTAATACTTCTAGCATCTTTATCTGTTGTGAAAAACCTTTGACTTCAGACATGGTAACTAGCGCTTGTTTGTAGTGTGATCATGTTAACTTTCTTACCCACTTCTGTTAAAATGTTAGCACACATTATTGGAAATGCCCAAACATCAGTTTTTTTAAAATAGTTCATCCTTTTAAACTTGTACCATTTGGGGGCTCACAAACTACACTAATAGTCATTATACAATATATGTCACTGGGAACCCAGGTTAAGCACCTAGGTTAAATTCCTCGCTCTGCCATACATTTCCCAAGTAGTCCTGGGTAAGTCATTTAGCTTTCCTGTATCTCAATTTCCAATCTATTTAATGGAGAGAATATTATTCTTCCCATTGTGAAAGGGTACTCGCTGTCACTGTGGAAATAAATGGGTTCTGAAATGCTTAGGAAGTCTGGGATGGATCTATGTGCCAGAGATGAATGTGGAAAGAAGCTTGTGTCCCCGCAGTGTGGCAAATGAGGACAACCCAACAGCCTTGTTCTAGAGCATATTTAAGATCTATGCAGACTTACACTAGCTTCATATTAATTGCAGGAGCCTTGCAGCATTAGTAGAGTAAGATTTGGGCATAAGTTAAAAAGCAAACTGGACTTCTTTCAGTGGGTTATAGTATTGCCTTCTGCTCTTCATAAATGGTGATTTTTAGCAATGAGCATGTACTTGGTAGTGAAGGGCAAACAAAAGTTTCTTAAAACTGTGGAAGTGAAACAATGGAAAACTGCTCAAACCAAGTTGCTATATTGGATATCCTAGACTAGTTAGGGTTGGAAGGGACCTTTCAAGGTCATCTAGTCCAGTGTCCCTGCGATGAGCAGGGACATCTTTAACTAGATAGGTTGCTCAGAGCCGCATGCAACTTGACCTTGAATCTTTCCAGGGAATGGCATCTCTACCACCTCTCTGGCCAACCTGATCCAGCGTTTTGCCACCCTCGCTATAAAAAATTTCTTTCTAATATCTAGTTGAATCTCTGCTCTTTTAGTTTAAAATAATTACCCCTTGTCCTATTGCAATAGGCCCTGCTAAAAAGTCTGTCCACAATGATGTATTTGGTTTGTTAACATGGAAGAGGGATGATTATTGCTTCATTTATTAGAGCATATGTAGAAAACTATTCACCAGGGAATGGGTTGTTTCTCTCTCCTGCTTTTCTCAAGATACATTCCTGCCAACATACAGATAATATTATTTGAAAAATCTACAAAGAGCAAGTGCTTCTCTATCAAAATACACAAAGAAGCTCAGTGGAACAAGCAATTTAATTGAGAGAACTAGTGGGAAAAGAACTGCTAAGAAGCCCCCGTATTTCAAGACCTTTCTGAAGGACTGCATAATAATAAAAAAAAGCCCTATTTTTTAGAAAGTGTTATGGGTACATCTGAAACCTTTCAGATAAATGTTTTATTGGATGAATCCCATTCCGGTGGTGCATGCTGGCAGCAGGGGTTATGACTGAACTACAGCAAATGCCAAGATTGAGCTAACTATGTTTCAGAATCACTGGGCTGGACTGTAATTACCTGCTGTAAAAATAGGAAATTGTCATGCCTGGTAACACTGGAAGCAGCATCAGCAGGAATTTGTACCTTGGAACACAGCAGAAAATCCAAGAGGCTCATGTATAGACAGACACTACTGCTGCTCACTGATAACAGTGTGTGCAACCTCTTTTAAGGGCAGGACTTCATTCTAAAATAGGCTGACAGGAGCAGGGAAATATATTGCTATCTAGTGTGTAGATAGTTATCACTGACTATTAGAAGGCCTTCTGTTTGTACAGACATTATCTTATGCATCTATACATTTTTGTGGTTTTTAAAGTTTTGTATTTTTTTCTTCTGCCTTATTGCTAGATTTGTTGAGACTGATGTTCAATTTGATATCTGATTGTATTTCATCTCTGGTTAGGGCATTTTCATCCATCTGTCTGTAAGTGTATCTATTACTAGTTAAGTGCTAGGAATCTTTCTGGAAAGATGAGGGATGGGGAGAATGCTCACCATCTCCCAAAGTCTGGGAGTCCCTAGAGCTGGGCAGGAATCTGTATTCTGGTACTGAAAGTAATAAAGTGTGTGAGTAGGTTATTTTGTTGTTAAAGAAATTATATCGGTGGTCTAGAGGAGCTGACAATTTTGTTTTATTCTTTTTTTTAATTCGGCATGTTACCACCCAAACTTATATCTTCAGTATGATGAGTACTGAACAATGCTTTTCAGAAAAGTTCTTCAAGGAAAAATGACTGCAGTGTGTTCCTCCTGGTGGTGGGATCCTGTCATTTAACAATCCTTGGATTTTATCATTGTACAGCACTTGTGTTATACTTGGAATATTTCCCTTCTGGTTTCTAGATGTGATGGTCTTTGACCCACCCTAATTTTTATCAGTATTGTTAATGAGGTGTGTCGTAGTCCCAAAGAGAAGACCTTAGAACTGTTAGAGGACAATATTTCATGCAGGATCCAGCAGCCCCAGAGGTGAGGTGGGGCTGCTGCAGCTCCGTGGCTTCAGCTGGGAGCAGGGCTGAAGATGTGTTCCCACAGGCACACGCAGAGCACACGCCACGTATCCACAGCCATCACACAGCTCAGACACTCTGGGCACCAGTGGTCTCATCCTGCTTCCCTGTCTTGCTGGACAGGATGGAAGTCCATGGGTGAGAACATTTGTATGTGTTTGGCTCAGTTTTTCAGGTAGCTGTCCCTGGATCCCAGTGTCACCAGTTGGACATGCAAGCCCCCTGAGGCTGCAGATCTATTCCAGTTGCTGGTACATACTGCCTATGTGTGTACACATGTGTGCACGTACCACCTTCCCCCCACCCTGAGCTGGCCTGGACTTCCCTGGTCCCACAGCTGACTCCCCTCTGCTCTAGCCCTTGGAGACACACAGGTCAGCAACCCTCCTAGTCTGAAAGGTGACCTCCAGAGCTGCTCCTGATGACACCTCTGATGGGTTTTGTGTCTGGACGATGGTGCTGAGGCTCAGCTGGGACAGCCTTGAGAGGGGGGCCCAGACAGAGGGTTTGTTCCTTGGGAGTGCTTGGTTTGGGTTCCCACCTGCATTTGTGCATCCCTGTGCTCCTCTGGGTTTGTGGAGATGGCCCTTTGATGTGCTGATGGTTCCCGGGATGGGTTTGAGAGCAGCATGGGCAGGGTATTATGTGGGCTCCCTATCCTGCCATTGTGTTTCTGAGCTCCTTTGAGAATCTGCAGATAAGCTTTATCACATCAGGTAGCCATAATGAGTGCAGTATAATGTATTGTGAATAGGCTGTGTTTACTAGTTCTTAGTCATAATGGAGAATTGCTGTTACCCGAATGCAATGTGTGGAAGTCTCCAGAAAGGAAGGTGTTCAGCATTGAAATAGTTGTAAGTTACTGATAGATCATTTTGCCGAGAATATTATGTTGTTTGCCTTTGCTTTGTCCTTAAAATGCTTTCTATAAGTGATCCTTTTGACTTCTGTTTTTAAGGATTGTTCTTCAGAAGACTCATGCTGTAGCAGGCTCATATGAAACGGCTGACGTGTTCTTGTCTTTCACACATGACTATGGAAAAGGGGAATTAAATTTACTTGGTTCTTTTTATTCTTCCCTAGCTATCTGTCATGTTGGTTATTTACAAGGTCATGCTGTGTTTCCCTAATTGTTGAGTTATTCTGCCGTGACAGTATTGTTTTACGGAGAAGTTTTGCCTGGGATAATGTCAGCAGGAAAATGAGTTTAGACAGCCCTGTGATTCAGAGCTTACACGGGATCAGTCTCTCGTGCACAAAACTGCCTGTCACTGTCTGAGCAAGATGAAGCTGAATGGGCCATGAGAGAGGGATAGATGTTCTTTATCACGGAATTTAGACCTTTCTGAAAGGTGTCAACCGATCGGGGAAAGACAGCATGAGGATGTATGCCCTGCAGAGAGAACTTGTCTTGCTGTGTTGTGTTTGGTCCCTGAGGTCAGTGACAGGGTGATAGTCACTGAAAAAGGAGCTCATTAGTTAAATGCCCTTTTGGCTAATGCAATATTTTAAAAAACAGCGATTCTAGATTCGGAAAAGCTAAACTAGTCAGCTGGTGTGCTAGTGCATTATTTTAACTGTAAATATTGAACTCTCTTGTCTGGTTGGGATGGGCATAAGAATTTGCCTACAGGTTGGTGACTGGTTGGTTCCTTGTTGGTTACTCACAAGGAAGCACATAATTTTATAAGAAAGCAGGTGTGGGCTAAAACAAGCATTCAAAAGTATTTGCTGGAAGCCCTTTATGTGATGAGCTTGAGTAATTGGATTTAGCTGATGTGGGGAAGTAGAGATGTGTAGCTTTCCCAGGTGGGTGCCAGGTCTCCAAGATATGTTTCAGTAGCCTTGAGGATGCGTGGAACTGCCTCTTCAAACTGTACCTATGTCTCGCCATCAGTGTGAGAAGCCATGGTGAAAGTCTTGAGAAAATCAGCCTGTATCTGAATTAAATCTCTTTGTAATTATGTTTCTCAGGCCTCCTCTTCTAGGAGGTACTGTGGAATTTTTACAGAGGGAGGAAAAAGTTGTTAGAATATCTAGCTGTTATCCTATTTAAATCCTCACAGATGATAAAATTTATTACCTTTTCAATGTTTAACAGTCCCATGTCAACAAAAAACTGGAGACTTGGTGTAATTTTAATATTCATATATTCTGGTAGCTGCTTATTAATGGGTTTCTTTTTAACTGTCTTATAACAATTTGTCAACAAGCAGGGATGAGAGGTAGTGATGGGTGTTGCAAAATGAGAATTGAGCAAAGAGCTCAATGTTCAGATCAAAGGATTTTTATGGCTCTTTCCTCTACTACAGTTTTATGGAAGCAAAATGTATCTCTTTCAAGCTTAACTGACTGCAAATTAGCCATTATTCCAGCACCTTTATAGGTTTTCTTGTTAGCATTTTAGCTTGTAAATAGGCAATCTGTGACTACCCATAAGGTATACAGGCAGTTATTTTTCCTCAACTTGATGGTTATATTGCTGTTGTCTTCTTTCTGAAAAGTTGTCATACTGTCTTTTGAAGTTAAGTTTAATTAATTGAGTTTAGCTTCACCAACGTGGCTTTCATCGTGGAGTTAAAAAGTTGTTTCTATATGAATAGAGAACTCATCCACCCCATAGAAAACATTTCCTATATTTGAGTGAGTTACTGCACTAAAACTAGATCTGGCAAAGTTTTGCTGTGTATTAGATATAATAGAAGTGTCTATGGCTATAGATGCAGCATTTTCAGGAACTCAGCTTATAAAAAAGCAATGCTGCCATCTTCCAAGTATTAAATGGGTAAGAATAAATTCTGTCTTTGAGAACATAGTTGGAAAGGATGAAATGGTGCATGAAATGGTGAATATGGTTCTGAACATCTTCCAGCCACTAGTGGTTTTATAAAAATTGGAAGTTGTAAAATTCTTACAGCACTTAATTTTACAGAGAACGTTATTATAATATTTAGATGGAGTATTTTTTAGAATTTTCTGTAAATTGTTTGAATCAAAGCACACTTTCTGCAACTTAGTATTATAGCTCTTTAAAATACCTTCTTTTTTTTCTTCTTGCATCTCATTAAATACTTTGAAAACTTTTTCAGAAACTTACTTTATAACGATATCATACCTATAATGAAATGAAGGTGAGAGTGCTGTAGAAAGGGATGTCTTGAAGAGATCTCAAAAGGCCATATTGTCAATCTCCCTGCTCAGTCATGTAAATGCGAGATGCGTTGCACTTGGATATTCAAACAGCCACTTGCAGCATTTTTTTTTCAGTTGAAATCTTGGATTAGCTATGCTATGTAGCACACAAATTCCAATAATTAGTGTTAATATACTTAAAAGACAACAGCCTAGGAAAGTGTGTAGTACAAATGTAATAACAAGCTTTAATGATAGTTTATAAAAACATGTATGTGCTTTATGTTGTTTTCTGCTTTGATTCTTGAATGGATGCTGTAGCAAATTAAACGGCCTCCAGAGATTCTTCTCTCTCTGCTGAGAGAGCACAGCTCGTACCTGGTGTGCAGCTTTTCAACTCTTCACCATTTGCCTTCCCTCGGGTATGAGCTTTTATCCTGTAAAAATGGGGGTTTAACATTCTGAGTCTTAAATGTTTAAACATTTCTCACTTTGCCCCTTTTTTCCCCTGGCCGTTTTATGCACTGAGTGGCTTGTAGCTCAGCATAGCTGGTGTTTGAAGCACTAGCACTTGCTTTCAGAAATAACCTGTGCTCTGAGTAGGAGGGGCAGCTGTGGTTGTGCCAGTGTTTGCTACTTACAATGAGTGCTGGGGAAACAGAAATATTTCTGCCTTCCCAGAGGTAAACAAAAAGTCTGGCAAAGCAATGTTGTGTTTGGATATGAAGTAGTCATACAAGGCTCTCCGCGTAATAAGATTCACATTGTCAGTCCATGTATAATACTCTTGTGTTAAGGTTAGCAAAATGAAGTATGCTGGATACATAAATCTGCTTCAGTGCTAGGGAATGTACAGAGTTGGACAGGATCATCTCTTATGACTTGTCCAGCCTTTCATAGCTGTAATTATAGAGATAAACTTCCCCCTGCCATCACTATTGATGCATTTCGTTTAAAAAATGTTTTTATTCCATAACACAAATTAGAATAGGTTTTTCTGTTTCTCTGTGCAATTATTTAAGATTTCTTGTACCTGAAACAAGAATGAATGCAACTTGGAGACTTTTTTTTTTTTAACCTAGCATATCTAGTTAGACTTGGCTGGTTTAGGCTTATGTCATTATTTTTGTCAAAGGAACAATTCTATGTAGGTAAGATACAGCTGGTCATGCGATCAGACACATCAATGAGTGGCAAATGATACTCAGATCAAGGAAAGGTGGTTCTTTTTCTCATAACTATGTCATCAATCAGATGCCATAATGGGTTAGCCTATTTAGGACATGCCTAATGCATTTTTCTTTGGTTTGTGTGAAAACAGAAACTTATTTTGCAAGGCTTTTTTGACTAACAAACTGGATTATGAGTGTACCGGTCTTGTTCTCTAGCTGTAGAATAAAAATGCCATAACTATTAACTGAAGGAGGTCAGGAAATACTGCACAGGCACAATGTAGTGTACTCTACAGAAATATTGACAAGAGCTGAATAAACAAAAAGGAGTTAAACTAGAGTCATAGAATGGTTTGGATTAGAAGGTACCTTTTAAGGATCATCTAGTCTGATCTCCCTGCTATGGACAGGGAAATATTTCACTAGGGCAGGTTGCTCAAAGCCCTGCCCAGCCAGACCTTGAACACTTCCAATGATGGGGGATCACAAGCTTCTCTGGATAACCTGTTTCAGTATCTTACCACCCTTCTTGTTTAAAACAGCAACAACAAAAAACCCAAACATAATAATAAAAAATACCTGAAAAGCTCCAAGAACCAAAAAAAGTTATCTTTATATCCAGTCTGAATCTACCCTAAATCTGCCATCTTTCAGATTAAAACTGTTGCCCCTTCTCCTGTTACTGTAGACCTTGATAAAAAGTCTCTTTCAGTCTGTCATGTAAGTGTCCCTTATATATTGAAAGGCCACAGGAAGATCTCCCCAAAGCCTTCTTTTCTCCAGGCTGAACAGTTCCAACTCTTTCAGCCTGTCTTCATGGGGAGGGGTTCTAACCCTTTGACCATTATTAGATTTACAGTTATGTTATGTGTATTAATGAAGAATTGTGAAAATATTGCATTGAATGTACAACAAAGACTATAACTACTCTTCGTTATTATCTAACTTATCAGGAGAGTTAATAAATGGATCACAAAGAATATCTTTATTATTTGCACTCTTGTACATGTAGTGCATTGTGAAAGAGAAGAGCCTTTTTTTGCCAGTTTCTTTGACATCTTTCCTAGCAGCATGATTTTTAAAGTATTTTAGTTAAAAAAATAAAATAAAATTTGCAGTAAAGGTGTTGAAACACTAGAGCAGGTTACCCAGAGATGGTAGATGCCCCATCCCTGGAAACATTAAAGGTCAGGTTGGACGGGGCTCTAAGCAACCTGATCTAGTTGAAAATGTTCCTGCTCCTTGCAGTGGGTTTGGATTTAGATAACCTTCAAAGGTCCCTTCCAATGCAAACTATCCTATAATTCTTAAATCTGAGTTAGATTATAGTAATGATTTTTTGTTTTTTATGATTTGGAAAATAGATAATCTAATTATTTTACAAGGTCAATTGCTAAGCAATTGAAACTTTTCTCCCGAGACAGTTAAGTGGCACAAACTACAAATATATGCAAGTTTTTATTGTTTTGGGTTCAATTTAGAAAGCAGGCAAGTGTATTAAAATAACATACAAGTAGTTAAAATGTGATTTCTTGTGTACAGTTCCTTCAGCAACATTAACTCATTTCAAGGTTGTGGAGAATGCCAGCAGAAGAAAGGAAGCTTTCCTTAAGTTACTGGGCTAAAAATGGCAAGATTTTTCTACAGCTGTTCAGACAACAATTGTTGTCCTAAGAACTCTTCAACAAAAACAGTGTTTTTATCTCTTGTGGTCTAAGCCTTACTGGAGCCTTAAGAAACTACCTGTTTCTTATGTATTTTTCCTCTAACACTTCGTAGAATTTTCAACAAAACCTAGGTTTTGGGAAGTGCGTTGATACTGTTGATTGCCAGTTCCTAAGCTACTAACTTGTCCAACGGCACCCAGGAGGTATCTTGGAGAACCAGCAATTTTCATAATGGGCTTCTAGAAGTTTTCCCAAGTGAAGCATTAGTATGAGTTAATTTTCACATACATTGCATAAATCTGCTCATGATGGTGGTTTTCAAATTGCATCATTATTATGGCAGCACGTTATAATGGTCTAATCACTTTTGTCTATATTGCACTTAAGGCTATTATTTTACGAAAAAGCTGAATAGTCCAGAAAATGCATACCAAGGTCCTGGAAGCCGTTACTTAGTCAATGAATTCTTCCATCAAACCGTTGATAGGGCATGCAACAGCAAACTGTGAGTTTTCAATTGGTTTGTTCTTAGGATTACTTGTGTTTTGCAAGTTCTTGTAACGCTTTTATTAGAAATAAATAATCTAAGAATCAGTTTTCTGTTTTGCTGATGATGTGTCTGATTTCTTGAAACTAGCTACTAATCCTGAAACGAAAGGACTTTTTGGAAAATGTGGATATTTTTTTTTCTCATTTTCTTTGTTTCTGTGTAACAGTCTATAGTCTGTAAACACAGTGCATTGCAAAGAAATGAAACTAGTGTGTGATGGGCTCTGAAGCAGGCCTACCTGGCAAGAGGAAATGTTCAAACTATTAGGAGTCCAAACTTCTTTATTTCTATGGTTTCCATAAACATATTGTAACCCTGCATTAAGAAAACAACCATAAGTTTACAAGCTGAAAAGATATCTAGAATAACACTTATATGCAACTCAGAAAAAGCTCTTAGTTTTCAAAGAAATAGGCATATGATAATGAAGAACCTATTCAAAGCATATATGATAAACTATGTGAGATGAGAAGAAGAGGGCCTTCTGTGGAAATAGATGAGGATTATGAGCACAATAAATAGTGGATGCATACGCAGAAAAGTACAGAACTAAACTGAAGACAGGCTACAAAGCTGAGTCTTATACTAAAAAAGAGAAAGCATCTTTCAAGAAAGTAGCAGTTCTCTCATGCTTGCTTTCTGCTTGATGTAAATTAAGATTTTTCTCAATTTTTCTTTTAAAAAGATTATTTTGGATTTTCTTTTGTTTGCTCTCATCATTGTGAGGTAGGATAGATGAGTCTGGCTTCCTGACAAATCTGTGCTGCTTCTCAGAAATCTATTTTATTGTTTAGTTGCTGCAATCTATGACATCACTGTCTAGTTAGCATCAAGATGAGGTGGTAGCTACAGCTTTAGGGAGATTTACCATCCGCTGCTTTTTTGACATATAACTTGCTCCCAATATTTCATTTTGACTGTAAATGAGAGTAAGATAACTTCTTCTCAATTTCAGCCCACACAATAGAAAATGGAAGAAATTAGATTTGGGGTTTCTTTATCAGTAGACTTAGATAAATCTGGCCCTGATCCCTCATACTGCAGAAAAATTTTATGCTGTAAAATGAAACAATATAATGTTGATGTCTGTCATCTGATAATAATTGTCTCTTTATCAATGAAGTATGCATGATTAGACAGCTTTACTTATTCAGTGTCATCCTTATAGACCTTCCTTGTAATGATGACTTTTTTCTCCCCACTTACCTTCTGCAATTGGTTTATTTAACTTGAGCTTTTGTAGCACATAACTTACTGCTTCACAGCCAGGGTGCCAAACCTTCCTGTTTGCCTGTTGAGAGGGTCCCATCCTTGTTATTGGTAAGGATACTTATATGAAATTAGGACTCAAATTATTCCATCCTTGCCACTACTCGTATCTGCATGTGGGCTAATTCTATGCAGAATGAAATAGGTGTGTTTTTTTTTACCAGGTGTCTAGAGGGAGTTAGATGAGCTAATTTGATCTTGTAGTTATACTAATATATGCAGCTGTTGAACTCCAGTCCAAATGAATGTGTACTTACTTCAACTACAAAATTGCCTATAACTTCTCATGACTCCAGAGTTGAAAATGAACTTATTATGATGCTCAAATTACGTTTAATTTGTAGAAAAATGCCTGTGTCTCAGGTTTACAGCATACTCTGAAATTTGAAAGTAGAATAAGTATCAAAAGTGAATCATTGATCCAAACTGAGCTTGCCTTTGCTTTTTATAATGAATTGGCGCAGTATCCCGGGCCTGAACTTTAGGGCTGTGTCCCACCTTTTTATATTAACTTAATTCACCAACTTGCTTTAATGACAGTACTGTAATCAGTCTGATCAAATGCCTGGTTCGTTAACATATTCTTCTCCTTCAATAATGGAGAAATAACATAACTATACTGCTATATCATTGAATCCTGTTGCTGGTGAGAATAGACTTGAATACATGTAATAGACAAACATAAAAGAGAATTAAATCTGGAGTAAAAACATAGTATGCAGTGGTGTGTCCGGATCTTTTGCAAAATAGGACCTAGCTATCATTACATGTTTGTATAACTCCTTGTGTCGCTTCATTTGAAACACCAGTAGATAGGTGTGTGTATGTGCATACATTCAAAGGAAACAGCTATAGTAAGAAACCAGCACAATCCCCTTGTAGTTCAGCAGCACGGCACTGGGAGTCGGTTGAGATTCCAGTCATGTGTACTGTTTGCCCTGAAGTTTGTCTTCTGATCTCTGCACTTCCAGAGTGAATCTTTTATATCGCAATCTTTTACTTCAATTTGTTCATTGTCTCTCATCTTCTAGTTGTTTATTTCTGCAAAGAGCTCCATCCCACAGGGTAACAGCTTGGGTTAGTCTCCCCACATTGAATATGATCCAGTTGTTCAACATCTGCCATGTACCAGGGTCCAAAATTGGGCAGAGTATTCTATATGTTGTCTCTCTAGCACTGAGTAAGGGTGGGGGGACTAATCTCTCCCCTCAGGCTCCTGGCTGTGTTCCTCTTAACACGGGCCACGTTGCTCTTGGCCTGCCTTGCTAGGGGGTCGTGCTGCTGACTCAGGCTGGAATATAAATGTGCTTCCTTGTTAATCTCTTGGGAATATAAAGTTTGTGATGCAGGCTCAGACAGTAAGGTTGGAATAATTTCTTTGGATTTAACCAATGCGCACTATTTATTTCAGATGAAAGGGATGATACTCCATGATACTCTAAATTGGAGCATAGTAAATTCTCTGATCCAGTTGCTGCCTGGTGCATGGGTGCTCTGGCTAATCTATACATTGTTCTCAAAAGAAAAAAAGCTCTCTTTGGCTATATAAATATTATCATTGATTTTCACAGCTACTTTATGGAGGACAAAATGATATTGGCTTGCATAAACTGAACCTTTGACTTTTTTTCATCAGTACCAAAAAATACACTTTATACTTCTTTGTACCTCAGATGTTAAATACAGTAAAAATATATCAAGGAAAAATAAAAGGCACTTGAGCAAGTATCTGACTACTCGGGTTGGATGATATCTTTAGGGATATGATGCATCTGCTTTTGAAGTTATATTCATACTTTGAAATATTTATTTGAAATTGCTTCAAGCTCATGGAAAAGTCCTCTAACATTTAATCAGAGGTAAATTAAAGCTCTTTGCATTAGGAATCTAACAGAAAATGAGATTATTCCTGACAAATTTTTAATTGCTCTACTAAAGAATATAGACCAGTACTCTTCAGTATCATTCTGTAGAATATACTAAAAACAAAGTGCTATTTAAAGACCTTTTTAATGATAGGAATAATCAACAAGAAAGCTCTTTTTGATACTTTTGAGGCAGCTTGCCCCTGTTCAGGTTGCTGCTTGTAACAGACTTCATCTGTTATTATAAAAGAAACTCAGACAAAGGCAGGTATATTTAATTTGGAAGTAGAAGAATTTATATATAGTTTTGGGGGTTTTGTCTTATCAGCTCAGCCAAAAAATACCATGTCAATAGGATTTCTGTCTGAAATTTCCTGAGACCAAAACAAGGAGGGCAATTATAACGTGGAATTTGTAAGAGATTATATTTGAAATTAAAAGGACAATTTATTACTCTAGTAATTTGCTAAAGAATAAAATTTTATATGCAGAGCAACTATTGAATTTGAATTGCCGTTCACTAGAGGTTGTTGAATCAGATATTCTATTCATGATTTTCAGTGATAAAATCATCACTTGCTAAATCTACTTGTAAAACTGGTTTTGTTTTGCATTTAATTTCTCTTCACAAATCCTTACGTTCATAGTGGGGGATTTTTTCATAACTTTTGACAGTTACATTTATGCTAGTGCCTCATCCTTCTTATTAATTATATTTTGTTTTGAACTTCTGATGGTTCTTCATTTCTTCCGACCAGTACTTATAAATCGTTAAGTGGTAGAAAAATTACTTGTAAAATGGCTGTCCTTTTTCAAGGAGCCAACTGATTTGTACGTATTTATGTTTAAATGGCAAATCTTGCTGACCTTGGGCTTCAGAAAGAGGGGAAAAAAAAAAAAGAAAAAACAAAAACAAACCCCAAAACGTTCACGACAGATTCTAGTGATTTACCTTGAATCTTAAACTTCCACGTTTTCTCTGCTTTGGTCTGTTATTAAGACTTCTTTGATCTAAGTTACTAAGACGTTTAATCCCACAGGATCTCTTCTAATACTTTGCCATTCATAAGGCCTAATTTTGAAATCCCGCTGTAATTTTACTGTAGCTTGTTTAAAACTTTCAGTGTAGATGACATGAAACTACATTTCAAGGGAAAGCAAGAAAAAAAGGAGCAATATTGGTTTTACCTGCATTGTATTGTGTCTGTGCAGCCTTTTATTTTGCTTATTTTTAGCTTTGTGATCTGCTTGCATCTTACTGTCTCATGCAGTCAAGACTTTTATAGTCAAGGTTCTGTTTCCACCAGCATGGCTGTCTATCTTTGCCTGTTATAGTGGTAAATATGTTAGAAATATGAGGAACTGCAAGAAGAACTTGTAACAGAACATAAAATAAACTGTAGAATTTTTGTGTGTGTTTATGGTCTTATATAGAGGAAACCTGTTGTCATGGTTTCAGCTGGAATAGAATTGTCTGTCTTAATAGCAGCTGGTATAGTGCTATATTTTGCATTTGGGATGAGAATGGTGGAATGGTGTTGATAGCACAGCGATGTTTTTGGTTGTTGCTAGGCAGTCAAGGCCTCTTCTGTGCCTCACACCACCCTGCCAGCAACTGGGTTGGGAGCACACAAAAAGGTGGGAGGGGATGTGACTGTGACAGCTGACCCCACCTGACCAAAGGGGTATTCCTTACCATATGTCATCATGCTCATATAAAGCTGGGGGAAAAAGAAGGAAGGATGGAGACATTTGGAATTATGGCATTTTGTCTTCCCAAGTAACCGTTAGGCGTGATGGAGCCCTGCTTTCTTGGAGATGTTCGAACAAAAGCTTGATGATGGAAAGTAGTGAATGGATTCCTTGTTTTGCTTTGCTCACGTGAGCATTTTTTAATGAAATTGTCTTCATCTCAACTCATGAGCATTTCTCACTTTCGCTCTTCTGATTCTCTTCCCCATCCCAGCTGGGAGGAGTGAGCAAGTGGCTGCATGGTGCTTAGTTGCTGGCTGGGGTTAAACCATGACACGTGTTCAATGAATTAGATTCTCTTCCCCCACAACCTTTCCTGCTTACATAAACCAATGTTGAAATACTCTGCAGATTTCATAAAGATGCAACTGTTAATTAGCACTACTGATCTGTGATGCAAGAAAGCACCTAAGCATGTACGGCATGGTGGTAATGTTCAAGCTTAAATAGAGCAGAGGGGACATGTACTTAAAATGATAGAGCTAGTTTAGGAATATTGATATTGAAACAAATCTAGTCCAACAACTTAGGCTACTTTCTAAGTTTTAAGGTTCTAGAAGCTCTTCAAGGGTTTGGATTTTGAGAGGCTTTAAGTGTTGGGGGTTTTTTTTGTGTGTGTGTGTGTTGTACATTTTTTTTTCCCCAACAAGAGAGTTGGAAACTCTTCTGTTTTGTTTTCAAGGTCATGTTTTTGTTTATGAGATATTCTTGCTATTGGCAGTTGTGCTGGATCATGTTTCCTTGAAAAGCGCTAAGTTTTATTCAACTCTTAATGTTAGTTTTTAAGCTAACCATTCAAGTGCCATTCATATTCCTTATGGCTGCTAATTAAATTAAAGAGAAAAAAAGTTTCAACACTTGATGACTGCTTCAGTGAGTGTATTTGTAAAGCACATAAGGTGTTTTTATGTGACTCAAACACAGCTGGTGATAGTTCAAATCCAGCCAAATTCTAATTCAGAAACTTTTCCCAAGTCCAGGAACAATGTCTAATGATGACATTGCAACGAGCAATACCGTGTCAGTGCTATACTAGGTGCTCATAGTCTTATATTTCTATCACTTAACTCATTTAGGTTTTTTTGTGTAACTAATATCTCCTCTTTTATCTGCAACTATATGTTTTCTACTTACAATTCTAGGCTGCATATGTTTTTCTTGCGTGTTCCCTTGTTAAAAGCTGCTTTATATTCAGCCTTGTGGTGGGGGCTGCTATTGTTATGGCCCCAGTCTGGTCAAATATCACTGGCAACTGACTAAAATGTTTAAAAAGACAGCATGTGGTTTTGATGCCCATCCCAAAGGGAGTCAGTAATCAATGCTACAGCCCTCTGACTGCCACTACCTCCCTCTTCGCTAGTGCACTGCTTGCTCAGAGGTGGAAATGATTAGTCAGTTGGCAAGATATTTTCTTTTTCCACTGTTAAACTGCCAGCATAGCTTATTCTTGCTATGATTACATGGTAAAGCTCAAAAACAAATTTTATGAGAGTGAATTGAAAACCATGATGTCTGCATGGTCTGATTCAAGAAACTGTAATCTTAGATTGCTTCATTTATTTTGGATTTGAGGAAACTACAGTACTTTCAACTTATTTTTGCTTTTCATATAAGGAAAAGTTTTGAAAATCCTATGTGAGGTTGTAAAAAAACCCCAGTTGGTAAAACAGATGAGTCGATATTTTTTCTGCTTGTTCTCTTAATCTGCATACTAATAAATACAGCTGATGTCAGATGTGGGAAACTGTATATAATGGATAAAATTAAAGAGGCATTTTCCAGCTTATTAAGTTGCTTGTGTAGGCATTATTACATGGACTTATTACATGGACTATGTAGGACAATTCAAGACATGGAATTCTATCATATGCAGAAAAGTCAGAGAAAATAAAGGAATTAAACTGACTTCACTGTTCACTGAAGTTATGTAATTATTGTCGAACTGCTAATAATTATGCAGAGCCAAAAGCATTGCCTGGTGAAGTGTAACAGTAAGAATAAGTAATATTTCATAATCACAATAATTGATACAAATGTATTGAATTTCCTGTTTATGAAGTAATTGAGTTTCAGTAAACATGGGGTAAACTGATAGCTGCTGAAATGAACACAAATAACTGGAAAATAATTAATCTTTTTGTAGATAGAATTTAAATACTCCTGTTCCTGCATAATAATAGGAATTAAAATTAATCATAATGTAGAAAGAAGATTCTGCTGATTTGCATGGCGATCACCATGCCTGGCTTATCTACCTACAAGTGCTGGTAATATGCAGAAGAACATAAACATTACTAAAAATAATGTCTATATTTGTATTACAATTTGCACATATACCAAAGAACTAATATGCATGTTTCAAGATGTGCACTAGGTAAAATTAAATGCCATATGTTTTATTTTTGAAGGAAAAATCATATCCTCTAACATCTTATTGTGTGCCTACATGCTTCGTGACAACCTTGCAAAATTATCGTGGAATATACAGCTCAAGAACAAAATTTTATCATCAGCTATTTACCATGGTTATAAATAGGAAGAAAACAAATCCTACCCTATCTTACCATTTTAAAAGATTGCTTTAGAGTGGGTGGAATTTTTCAGATCTGTTAGTGAGGAAAGCTTTTCAGAGTAAGTTGTGTAAATGTGTTTGCAGGCTTGGCAGAAATCAAACTAGAAGTAACTGCTGATCTTCAAAATCATGTGATCAATGTTCATGCAACACATTTAGTTAGTTATTTTTTTAATACTGTGCAGAACAGACTGCTAAGTTTGTTTTTTGTTTGTGTGTGTTTTTTTTTTTAAACTGAAAATACTAGCTGTGAATGGCTTCCTAGGAGCATATGTGGGTTTGTGCTCAAAACTGCCAATGAAGACTAGTTTGAAAGCATCACCTTAATTTCCTTTATTTCCCTTAAATTTATGATAGGAAGTAGCTTTTGTAAGTCATTTTCTACTGCATGGAAACCAGAAGGTAGATGAATTATTATTTTTTTTTTAATGGTTCTCAAGAAGGACCTATTAGATGATTACGGAATGCTGAAGGACACGGTGAAAGAGTAGGTATATGCATCTCATAAGCTCCTTGATGCTGGTATTTATACTATGAACCTGGCCTAAAATTCAGTCAAACTTATAATACAAAAAAACCCCCACAGATTACATCACTTCTGCTCACAGATCAAAGGTTCATCCAAAGCTTGTCCTGACGTACTTAATGTACGTATCTAATATACCTATGGGATGTTAATCTACCTAGGATATATTAAAGTATATGGCTGTCACAATTGTGAGCTTGTTGCTACATATGACAACCTTATTCACTTGTTTATTACGCTTATTTTTCCAATAAGCACTTTTCCATATTTTTCCATGCTATGCTACAATAGAAAAGATACAAAATACCATCTTGCCTCAAAAATCTCTGACTTGACATAGGACCTAGCCCACCAGTTCCTTGATTTGTGGAAAAAAAGCCTGGTCTCTATCTTGATACATTTAGCATGTGAATATTACTGAATATATGCATAATGCATAGTTAGTTCTGAGTGGTTGATTATACAGTGGCTGTAGCACAGAACTACACCGTTTGAACAGGGTTTCATGAAGCTTGGAGACTGTAAGCAGCTTTGTTGCTCTCGTGCTTCCTGGTGGTAAAAGGATAAAAAAGGCATGTTTGCACTGACAGCAACCCAGCACTATGGCTCTCACAATCGATACTCGTACATCTTGTTGTAGTAGTGGCACTGGCATTTTTGTGCATTGGTAAGATTGCTGAATAATTGGAGCCTGAATAACTGGTGCAAAAAAGGATTTGTTGCCCGTCAGATTTCTTAACTGGATGCTTACATGTGCATACACAATTATTTAAACATATATTTTTAAAAGTGAGAATATGTAAGTAGTATGTATATATTAAAAGCCTTCCTCATTTGTTACATATATAAAATACTAGACATGTATCATTGTGCTCGTTGGCATTGCAGATACCTAACTTTTAGAAGAGAATAACTACTTTTATGCTGAATTTACAAGCTGAGGAGGTAGGCAATATCATCACTATAGACAGTGCATTTGTGCTGGTACCCATAGGATTATCTGGCCAGTTGTGATGGATGATTTACTGAAGGCTAAGGAAGAGCTCTGAGCAAATGGGAAAAAATCCTCTGTAGGAAAGCACATGGCAAAATGAAAGAATTGAGTATATAATAAAGGACTGCTAAATCTAGCTTTGCTTTCCCTCATAAGCACCCTCATCACTTTCTCAAGTAGTTCAGTGTGATTTGTGTTCCCTCTCCATTCTTGGCCGGAGTGCAGTATGGTTGTGTATATTGGTGCAGCAGGCTCTGTCAATGTTTTCAGTGTCACATAAATGTAGTGTTCCTGAGGATGAGTTTATATGGCTGAGCAATGTAGCAGTGCTGATCTGAGTATAACAGCCCAATGCGGTGTCTGCCTGGTTCTGTACATCCACAGAAATGCAGGACAAAATTGTGACTCTTATTTGGCTATGGCATGTCAGATTATTGTCTTGTGCTGTTTTAAGGCCATAAAACATGTGTCCAACATTCCTTTTGAACAATATGATAGCTGTACTCAAAAATATATGTGTATATACCTAGTCCCTAGTGTGTATATATGAAATCCCTGCTACGGATGTCATCTATCTAGATTTCTTTACAGGCCTTTGACACAGTGCTCCACAACATCCTTCTCTCTAAAGTACGGAGATGTGAATTTGGTGGATGGACTGTTTGGTGAATGAGGAATTGGTTGGATGATTGCATCCAGAGGGTCAATGGCTCAATGTCCAGATGGGATACTGGTGACAACAGGTGCCTCTCAAGGGTCTCTACTGGTACCAGTACTGTTCAATATCTTCATCAGTGACATAGGGTGCAGTCAATCCCACTGTCTCAGTAAGTTTGCTGATGACACCAAACTGACTGATGCAGTCAACATGCTGAAGGGGAAGGATGCCATCCAGAGGGACCTGGACAGGTTTGAGAGGTGAACCTGTGCAAACCTCATGAAGTTCAACAAGGCCAAGTGCAAGGTCCTGCACCTGGGTTGAGGCAACCCCAGTATGAATACAGGTTGGGGGATGAAGGGATTGAGAGCAGCCCTGCAGAGAAGGACTTGGGGGTGCTGGTAGAAGGAAAGCTGGACATGAGCTTGCAATTTGTACTTGCAGCCCAGAAAGCCAATGGTATCCTGGGCTGAATCGAAGAAGCATGTCTGGTACGGAGATGTGAATTTGGTGGATGGACTGTTTGGTGAATGAGGAATTGGTTGGATGATTGCATCCAGAGGGTCAATGGCTCAATGTCCAGATGGGATACTGGTGACAACAGGTGCCTCTCAAGGGTCTCTACTGGTACCAGTACTGTTCAATATCTTCATCAGTGACATAGGGTGCAGTCAATCCCACTGTCTCAGTAAGTTTGCTGATGACACCAAACTGACTGATGCAGTCAACATGCTGAAGGGGAAGGATGCCATCCAGAGGGACCTGGACAGGTTTGAGAGGTGAACCTGTGCAAACCTCATGAAGTTCAACAAGGCCAAGTGCAAGGTCCTGCACCTGGGTTGAGGCAACCCCAGTATGAATACAGGTTGGGGGATGAAGGGATTGAGAGCAGCCCTGCAGAGAAGGACTTGGGGGTGCTGGTAGAAGGAAAGCTGGACATGAGCTTGCAATTTGTACTTGCAGCCCAGAAAGCCAATGGTATCCTGGGCTGAATCGAAGAAGCATGTCTGGCAGGTCCAGGGAAGTGATTCTGCCCCTCTACTCTGCTCCAGACCCTGCCTGGAGTACTGTGTCCATCTGTTCCTGTACAGGAACCCTCAGCACAGGAAAGACATGGACCTGTTGGAGTGGGTCCAGAGGAGGGCCACAAAAATGATCAGAGGGATGGAACACCTCTCTTATGAGGACAGGCTGAGAGAGTTGGGATTTTTCAGCCTGGAGAAGAGAAGGCTCTGAGGAGACCTTATATCAGTATTTCTGTACTTAAAGGGGGCTGGACAGGTTTGAGAGGTGAACCTGTGCAAACCTCATGAAGTTCAACAAGGCCAAGTGCAAGGTCCTGCACCTGGGTTGAGGCAACCCCAGTATGAATACAGGTTGGGGGATGAAGGGATTGAGAGCAGCCCTGCAGAGAAGGACTTGGGGGTGCTGGTAGAAGGAAAGCTGGACATGAGCTTGCAATTTGTACTTGCAGCCCAGAAAGCCAATGGTATCCTGGGCTGAATCGAAGAAGCATGTCTGGCAGGTCCAGGGAAGTGATTCTGCCCCTCTACTCTGCTCCAGACCCTGCCTGGAGTACTGTGTCCATCTGTTCCTGTACAGGAACCCTCAGCACAGGAAAGACATGGACCTGTTGGAGTGGGTCCAGAGGAGGGCCACAAAAATGATCAGAGGGATGGAACACCTCTCTTATGAGGACAGGCTGAGAGAGTTGGGATTTTTCAGCCTGGAGAAGAGAAGGCTCTGAGGAGACCTTATATCAGTATTTCTGTACTTAAAGGGGGCTTACAAGAAGGATGGGGACAAACTTTTTAGCAGGGGATGAGGGATACCAGTTTTTAAATTAAAAGAAGGTAGATTCAGATTTGATATCGGAAAGACATTTTTTATGATGATAGTGGTGAAACACTGGAACGGGTTGCCCAGGTGGCAGATGCCCCGTTCCTGGAAACTTTCAAGGTCAGGTTGCATGGGGCTCTGAGTAACCTCATCTTGTTGAAGATGTCCCTGCTCATTGTAGTGGTGGTTGGACTAATGACCTCTAAAGGTCCCTTCTAACTCAGACTGTTCTATGATTCTATGATATATGCACTCACGTGAACATGTGTGCACATGCACTTGCTCTCTGTCTCTTTCACTTATGTCATGATGACCAGTCCTTGTGTCCTTTGGTTTATTTGGGTAAAACAGGTTAAAAATTGTTTTTTATGTGTAATGTTTCAAAGAGGAGAATTGATGATTTGACTTCTCTTACTTATTACTTGGTATTAGTCATTATTAAAAGTAGAAGACAGTTGAAATCTGTGTTACATAGTTTCAAGCATTGTTGAGATTAACAGTTTAAAAAGCATAAGTGAGGCTGTCTCCCCACCGGTTTACTAATTTATGCATCTTTGGCCTTGCAGGTCATGAAATAGAGATTTCTGTGTGTACTAGGTTGTGGTGTTGGCTGTCTGATCTGAGAAGTTCAGGAAATTGTACTGAGTTCTGCAGTTGAGTTGCCAGTCTGGGTTAAAGTTCCTGGGCATACGGGTGAACAGCCTATGCCTGTAAAAAGTATCTTGAGTTGAACTGTGGTTCTTCCTCCTCACCTTGTTCTGGTTTATCCAACGTGGCAGTTGACTGCTGATCTGTGGGGAGATGATAACAAAACTCTAGGCTTCTTAAGGGAAGACATCATGTCTTGTTCTTGCCATTTACGTGGGATTGGCCTCTCACCTGATGTTGGTAGCCTAAATGTTCATGTCTAAATTTAAGTCATGTGTCCAAGCCTTCTCTCAAGTCACATGTGTTGCAATAAGGACTGTCCCATCAGCCTTACAGTAGGAAGGCTTGTCCTTTTGGCGATGCTGCTCTTTCTCCAGACTAAAGACCTCTGGGGTCAGCTAAGATGGGAAGCTGAGGGTGACACAAGTCAGGTCTTACTGCCCTACTGACTTCAGGTTATCCTGTAGGTAAGGCCCAGATACAACTGTGTCAGTTGGCTGGATTTCTTGTCTCTGGTGCTCATAAGAGTTAACTGCCGCATGGAGAAACTTGTGAATTAACCCATTGTGGTATTCTTCTTCAACCAGAGGAAGCAATCAGCTAGCTCCTTACTTCCTTTTTCTTGTAGTAAGTACCTTATGCCAATACAGCAGAAAAAATGTCTGCTAGCAGACACCGCACGGACATAGAAGTGCGAGTATTGCTTTCAAAGCAGTAGCTTCGTAATCTTTCACTGCTTCTTTTAAAATTGTGTTTACCTGCTTTACTAGCTGCTGTCAGGCCTAAACCTACAAGCTGCTGCTTGAGATTGTCCCACATTTCATCAGTTACCCATAGGTGCTTTGATCTGGATTTTGGAGCAGTTAGCAAGAACAGGGTCTCAGGGGAGAAAGCTGAAAGGAAAAAATGTTCTTAAGTGATGCTGCCTATGTTGTACTCCCATGAACAGTTTTTTGTTAGCACCAGACATTCCTTCAGAGGATATTATTTGTGCCTCTGTTTTGGCATTAGACACAAAACTAGCAAAGAGTTAATGATCAGTGTCATGATCTTTCCTGACTTCTGTGTTACTTTTAATTTGTACTATCTCAACCCAAGTCAAAGTGATGATTCTGTCCATTATTTTTTCTTTGCTTTCTCCTGCCACAGTTGATTATTAACTCTGCTTTGCTATAAACCAGGGTTTTATAATGAGTGATAAGATTTCGTGAAATTAATATAGGCTCTGGCAAAAGAAACTTATGACAAATTAAAATGACTAAATGGCTTTAATTTTCTGAAGATGTGTATTGCTGCTGAAATCTCCTGCATATGCAGCCTTTCAGTCTAGGAAATCAGTAGCAGTCCAGGTAATCACAAATTGGCTAAATAAGACTAAATAAAAGAGCTGAGTATGTATCTGTACCCCAGTCACAAAATGGAAATGTTGTATGGTGTTTAGTATCATGCAATATATAAAACTTCTTTGAGCCAAGAAATGTTAAGTGATAACCTTTTGAAAACTCTTACAATAATGTTAGTAATGGTCATTACACTGGACACATGTCCAAGATGAGAAAAATAAATTACTCTGTCATTAGATAAAGATTATTTTAATCGTTAGATCACTGTAATTGGCTTTAGAGGGAGAATTAAAATTGTATAGAAAAAAAATTTGTGTTTGAATAAGAGAGATAAAATTGTATTTTGGTAGATGGAGTTTGGAGATTTCTTCTGATTGTTTGGTAAACAACTCTTACAATTCAGAGTCATTTTTCCTTATAAGTAAAACAAATATGAGTTGGGGAGACCAATGTTAAAACTTAAAGACTCCTTAATGTGGTGAGTCATGCTATGTCAATTGTAGTACTGTAAAAAGAAGTTGGAGAGTTCCTACTTCTAAGCAGGAAAAAAGAAAAATGTTAGTGTAGTTTAACATCAAATTGAGAGTATTTAATATATAATTATCACTATTCTTTCTGAAGGTTTATTTCCTTTGGGGTTTTTTTGGTCTACATTTTAATAGTGCCTTTAAATTATTTTACAAATGAAAATTATTTTAATTAGATTTATTTTTTAATCTTTTGAGTTTACTGCTTTTGGTGACAATTTTGCTGCTTTTGCCCTCAGTTGTTTTCTAGTAGTAAATCTGTCCACTCCTTAAGAGGTTATAATTCAAAATATACAGTGGGAAAGGACAAAACATATAAACTTTGTATAGTGAACCAGACTAGCACGTCTATATTTTTGTCTTATAATTACATAAACATATTTAAATGTGCGTTTTGAAGATATATTGCCAGCCAGTGAAACGACCTATAATTCTGTAGTGATCTGAACACAAGAGAACAGCAGCGGGAACATAGTAGATGGACTAAACCAGAACAAAACTGATTAATATATTTTACATGGTTACTTAGCTAAACCCTGAAAGCCAGAGTGGAACCATTATTTCTGACACCACTAAATTTGCAAAAATAATTTGAAGGAAACTCAGGATGCACTCATTGCATTGAGGTTGGGAGAAAAGCATTCAGGGCAGTTTGGGCGGAAGTGTTGCCTATCCAGTATCTGTTAATGCCCTGAATATTTCTCTGACTTAAATGATAACATTATAACCCTAGAATTAATTTCGTAATTGATCCACATAACCTTAATTACAGCACAAAGTAATGGAACTCTGATTGTACATGAGCTAGACTATAATCAGTGATGTGTGTGATTGGAAAGAAAAATCCTTTCAGAGGTGGATGACCTTTGTGGGCTGTGGATGTTTAAAAGTAAAAGTTGACAAACCCCAAAAAACTGCTGTTGCCATTTATGTAACTAATGGCAATCCAGTTTAAAATAATTCTATTGTTTGTCTGTATATAAGGAGATTCTGTGTCAGCAAAATTTTAAATGGTGTGTTGGTCTCCTGATACAGTCACGGTGCTTATGTCTGTCACTTATCTGGGGTAGCTTTTAAATCTGTTGGCCAGTTTCTCCTAAATTTGTTAGGTAAGGCAATGAAGGAGTTCCTGCAAGCCCCGTGGAATTCGGTAGTGGGAGAGGAGTCTGTGTCTCTTGAGTGCCCCAAGGGAAGGCAGGCAGGTGCAGCTGGGTGGCCGTACCCCTGTGGGGCTGCCAGGAAGGCATGCAGTACCTGCTGGGGCTTCAACACAGCTATGACTCCTGTTTTACGCTGTCCAGCCAAAGAGGCAAGGTAGGAGTGGGAGGAAGGAAAATGAAAGGCTTCAGATGGCACAGAGGAGAAGGAGAAATATAATAATACTGTGGGAAAGAGGATGAGGGGAAGTGAGGCACACGCCTGTAGTAAATGAAGCTTTCCAGTCGGAGGACCATCCTAACTGAAATGTCCACTACAAGTCCACAATTTTGAAAGAAGATTTAAAGATGCATTTATTGTACATCTACTGCTGCATACAGAAAAGTAAGGAAGCTCTATCACTACTAGTGTATCGAGATTGTATGCTCCATCTTGAGCTGCATACACCAGATATCCACCCTTTCTAATGCAAATTCATACAAAAAAAATTACTTCTGGGGGTCCATTTGTAAAAATTTGAATTGGTCGCTTACGGGAAAGATATTTGTAGAAGATTGATAACTGTTGACAGCGTGGTACACACAAATGTTGTTTTACCTGTTGTAGCTCTAGGAGATAAATGGGTAAGGTATTTAGACCTGCCCTGCTTCCGACCTCTTCAACTATTCATTTGAATATCCCACAGGGTAAAAAGCATCTGTCTCTGTCCTTTCTCTCAGCAGCTCTAAGAAGTATATGTGAAATGTGAACTACGGGTGCTGGAGGCAGTCTGAAAAAGTGTCCATATGTATATATGTGTTAAAGGACTCAGACCATTTGAGAGAATGAAAAGCAGTGTAACAATATGCAATTCAACAATATGTTAATTTCCATCTCATTTAAAAATCATTACTTTTAAATAGTGCTTAATAGAGCTCATTAAAGACTTCTTTGAACCTGTTTGCTTCTGATAAAATTAGTGTACAGATAAAAGGAATTACATAGAAAAAGAAGTCTGTTTGCAGAAAAGTTGCTTTCTGCTGCCTGATTTCACAGTATGAAAATCTGCATGTAATTTGTATATTCAAGTATAAGTTATATGTTCGTGGAATAGATAATATGCTATATTTTGAAAGACTGGCAGTAGCAACCTTGACAGGAGAGGTTACAATGACAGTGTTACTGTGTTGCTAGTAGCAACACCTGTGTTAAATGTGCTTTAAGATTGAGTTGTGAAGCTTATTGCTCTCACAGTACTCACTGACATTTCGTGAAAAAGGGCTGGGATTATTAACACAGTTTGGCAGCCAGCTAGTCTCTGCACCTCTGCCCCACTCCAGTACCGTGTTCTCCAACTTTATACCTCTTGTCCCCTCTGTGATACAGAGTGAGGTGACACCTTCCCGAAGGACAGCTGATGGGGAGGGGTAGGAAACTCTGAGCTCAGTTAATCCTGTCTTCAGACGCATAAGGCAGGTTCACTTAAATACCTTCATGAATTCACTCCAGTGTTTAATTCATGAGCTTCTTTGAAGATGGAAGAATGATGAATTCATACAGCTTTATCTCTTCCTACTACATTTACGAAGTTACACATTGCTTAAATTGTCATCTTACTACAGAGTTCAGTATGGCTCGTTGATTGAGACTGTCCTGGCTTCTAGAAGCTTGACTGGAAAAAGGTTTTGTAAATCCTCAGTATTAGCAAATAAAGGTTCCATTTTAGCTGAAATCCATAGTACTAATCACTTTTGCAAGGCAGATAAAATACTTCATTACTGCTATAATTAAGATGTTAGGCTATTTTATGGTGCTGTGTTTCTGGGGAAAAAAACCTGTTGGTAAACTCAAGCTACAGTGCTCTGTGGGGGTGTTTTGGTGGTGGCGTTTTTTGGTTTGGTATTTTGTTTGGTTCTTTTACTGGGAGATTTAATCTTTCATCTGTTTAGTGTGCAAGCGTGAGCTATGCTGAACGAATGAATGCACTTAATTAAATGCAAGATCAAAACTTTGGACTCTTCTAGTTCCATTCTCTGAATTGTATATATAAAAGTTGGAATACCTGGGCATTTTGTATGTTTTGTGCATCTAATAGTTGTGTTGGGGTTGGGCAGGGAGGGGAGATAGCACTCTTGCAATAGGTCAACAGTAACATCTTTCAGTTTAAGATCTGTCTTGTTCTTCTCAAACCACCTTGATCTGTCATTTTCTCCGCTTTTTCTTCTTCCCATAAACATCCCATAATAAGTCTCATGGATTCCTTGTATTCAGTAATATGGCCCACACCCCTGGGCAGTGATTCTCTACCTCCAGCCAAAAGGTGATCTTCAGAGCTTCTCCATTGACTCATGGTGATGTGTTTCATGCCTGAGCAATGGTGCTGAGGCTCAGCTGGGACAGCCTTGAGAGGGGGCCCAGACAGAGGGTTTGTTCCTTGGGAGTGCTTGGTTTGGGTTTCCACCTGCATTTGTGCATCCCTGTGCTCCTCCCTGTGCTCCTCTGGGCTTGTGGAGATGGCCCTTTGATGTGCTGGTGGCTCCCGGGATGGGTTTGAGAGCAGCATGGGCAGGGTATTATGTGGGCTCCCTATCCTGCCATTGTGTTTCTGAGCTCCTTTGAGAATCTGCAGATAAGCTTTATCACATCAGGTAGCCATAATGAGTGCAGTATAATGTCTTATGAATAGGAAGATCATCTAGTTCCAACCCCCCTGCCATGGTCATGGACACTTCCCATTAGACAGGTTGCTCAAAGCACCATCCAGCCTGGTCTTGAACGCTTCCAGGGATGGGGCATCCACAGCTTCTCTGGGAAATGTCTTCCAGTGCCTCACCACCCTCACAGTAAAGAATTTCTTCCTAATATCTAATCTAAATCTCCCCTCTTTCAGTTTAAAACTGTTACCCCTCGTCCTGTCACTACAATCCCTGATAAAGAGTTCCTCCTTATTTTTTCTGGAGGCCCCCTTTGAATGCTGAAATGCTCCAATAAGATCATCATATGTCCCATGGACTTGTGTATCTTCAGGTTCCTTAAATGGTCTCAAACCTAATCTTCTCCTGCAGTGGGCGGGTCCTCATTCTCCCAGTCCCTGCCTTTGCCTTCTGTGACTTGGGTGTTGTAGCTGAGGTAAAAAAGTCGAGTACCTCAGCCTTCTCCATGTTCCTGGTAACCAGGTCTCCTGTTTCCTTCCAGAGGGGGCCTGCTTTTTCCCCAGTCTTTTATCACCAGCACACCTACAGAAGCTTTTCTTCTTGCCCTTGATGTCCCTGGCCAGATGTAATTCTCTCTGGGCTTTAGCTTTGCTAACCTGATCCCTGGCTGCTCAGGCAATGTCTCTGTGTTCCTCCCAGGCTACCTGTCCTTGCTTCCACCCTCTGCAGACGTGCGTTTTGAGTTTGAGTTTGTCCAGGAGCTCCTTGTTCATCCACACGTTTTTGCCTATTTTCCTCTTAGTTGGGACACATCACTCCTAAGCTTGGAGGGGGTGATCCTTGAATATTAACCAGATCCTTTTATCATGTAACCTGTCATCAAGTCTAACCTGAATGATAGCCAAATAATATCAGAAAAACAGAGCTTCTAACTATCATTTGGAAACCAGTCTGCAGTTTGAATACTGGCATGTATCTGGAATTTTCAGATGATTTTAAATATTCATTGGGCTACTAAAGGCAAATGATACTGAGTATCAGTTCCCTCCATGCTGGATGCATTTTGATGCCTGTCTTGAGACATCTTAAGATTGTGTGATTGTTTTGGAAAATTTTTGGTGATACTCTGTAGTCTTCCCCCCTCCCCCTCCACTAGTACAAAATGATTAATTAAAATTATCTAGCATAAATTCTTTTAGGAGTATATGTATGATATAAAAAAGGCATTCACTGTATGAAAAAATATTTTTAAATAATAAATTGTCTGATGTTCTTGTAAGAAAAGGAAAATGTAACAAAACAATTGTAAACTTGTGTGCCATCTGTTGTAATTTCTGCTATCAAAGACTGATCAATACTTCCTATATCTTGACTTTTGGGGGTGACATTTATCAACTGAATCATGCCCTGATTCTGTTTTTTAATAAAATGTGATTATTTGTAATATCCTCTTTATAATGCTTTAGCACTAATTTTGGTCCTGGTGAATTTTTCCATTTACAGCAGGTAACAAATAGCTTTCATGTTTCAGAAATGAGTCTGTTTTGCCCTCTGTGTGACACATAAAATATTGGATACATTAGCTTACTTAGTTTTTTAGGTGCATGAGATAAGAGTAAGATTAATAGAATTTCTTTGTGCAAAAGTGCAAAAATAATAAAAAAAAATAGTGGAAATTATAAGTAGGAACTGGATAAGTAAATTTACTTCGGCTTTCAATTTGCTACCTAATCTTCATAATGGGGATGTAGAGTATCCTGTTGCTTTTCTACATAATATAGTGCTGTTCATTAAAGGTAAAGGGGGAAGTTGAGGTTACAGAATATGACTCTAATTGTTATTATTTATGTGATTGGCAGTAAGACTTGTAGTATAAGTATGAGATTGAACTTTTCACAGTCGTTTGAATCAGAGATATGTCTGCAGTTTTGTTTTTTTCTGGTACAAATTGGATCAATACAGATACATGGGATGAAGGATATTGATGAAGAATACTGTAATACATGCTTTGCAAATGTCAAAAACTGTTACTAGATATCTCTTTGCTAATTCTTGTGTTCTTTCACCACAGCTCTTTTCATTTACAACTTTTTAATTAAGGTAGATTTAAATCTAGGGTTTTTTTCCACCCAAACTATAATCAGTTAAAAGTTTCCCATGCCACCACTACAAAACCAAATGCGTGTACAGCCAGAAATGGATCGTGCACCAAAATTGTGCAGTAATACATTACTTTAACGCCTGTTGCCATTATTCTCTAACAAATGTATTTTCCGCCCATGAAATGTGGGACCAATACTTTTATTTTGCTTGGTGTAAAATCAGCAATTGTTAGAAAGTCCAAATTTTTAATTTAAAATCACATGTTGTTCTTGGCAGGGGCGGGGGGTGAAGAGCTTAATTTCACTGTTTGTTTTTGTTGCTATTTTACTTAAGGAAACGAGCAGAGATATAGAAGCCTATGTATAGTTCCGGAAGGCATAACTGTGATAATCAAAAATGATGTGGGGAAACAATTATAAATGAACTTGAAATTCAAGTTCTTAGGAGAAAAAAAAAAACAAAACCAAAAAAACCCAAACCTCTGAAAACTTAGCATCAGTGAAAAAAACCCAAACAATTCATTACTTGACTGTTGAAATATCTGCTTTCTTTTAATAGAAATTGTGGACATGACCCACAATTGAGAAGAACTATTTGAAACAGATATCTTTTGTTATAAAGGTGCAAAAATTACAGTAGATACTAGTGTGAATCATTAATTTAATGGCTGAAACACCAGCATCAGGTCTGTGAAAGGTTATGTGAGTTCCCTTTGCCATGTGTATCACCAGTTGGAGCTGTGGCAGGATAAAAAGATTTCTTGCGGGTACCTGAAGCTGGAGTGTTTGTACACGTGTTCTTGGGAGTGTTCTGTATTGACCAGGTCAGTACCTCAGTCTTTCAATTTGCCACGCTTCTGAGCAGCTGTTACTCATAAGTGAAAAGCATTTGCAAGGCTCCCTACAGCCATTTGTTCACCTGCAGGCTAGAGGCAGCAGGGTTCTGTGTGAAGTGTGTGTCAGCAGCAATTATGATACCATGATACAGGATAATGGGTTATCACTTAAATGAAAGTAAACTAGGTAAATCATCTATAAAAGCCAAACTTACTGCAGACACTTTAAGAGCTGCATAATCAGTTTAAAGAAAAAAAAATCAACTCTTTTTTATGAAAAGCCTCTATAACTGCTCTCTTTGGAGTTTTTATTGTCTGTTTGATAAATAATAAATATTGAACAGGGCAAGCTAAGCATCTATGAGACACCCAAATGCAAAAAGTATTTAAGTGAAGCTAAATACTGTAGATTTTGATGTGAGCATAAATTGACAGAAGGATAAATATCACATATAACTCAGAATTCTGTTTCACTGCTTGTGCATGTTAAGAGGAGCTCAGTGGACTTCAGGACTGATGGAAGTTCTCCTTCCTGCTTTGCTAGAGTCAGAGGGAGTCCTTCCATCCCTGCTAAATGTCAGACTGCCCCTTTTTCCTTTCCCATTATTCCTAATATGCCAGTGTATATACCCCCACATACACACACTCTGAACGTGGCTGGCCATAAAGTGATCAATATACACAGGAGAATATCACCTTTAGGTCTTCAGGCACCATGTACCAACAAACAGCCCTCACATAAGGATGAGCTGTACGTGTCCCAGTCCTGTTCTTACTGGATAAACAGGCTCAAACTCAAACACAGAGGTTTCTCTGGAAGGTCTCCTTTGACCTATGTTCACACCCATATCCAGTTGCAGACCTATAATCTCTCCTATAATCTCTCTCTTAATTTCCTTGCTGGGTAGTCAAGCTTGAAGTTTGTTAGCATCTCACATGCATGCACACACAAAGTAGATGGTGCTCTTATGAGGGAAGAGAGTTTGGAATAGGGTTTAATAAGAAGATAGGATGAACTGCCATGCTCGGGCACCAGACTTGGACCTGCTTGTATACAACCAGCTGCTTTCTTCCTCCTCGTCTCTCCTCTTTGCTGTTCATGCTACTTCTGATACGCTGTGATCCCTCCCTTTTTCATCTTTGTCTCCTTGCAGATAAACAACCTGCCCCCAATTTATTTTTTCCCTTTAAGGCCAATGTTTCTATATCCATTCCCCAGTTCGGTATTTCTGGTGTTACCTAAAATAATCTGAGACCCATCGTAGTCTTGAGATGTTTACCTAAGTTCTGCTGGCTTAACTAGACTCTGCTCCCAAGAAGGTTTCCGTTGCTCCTCCTTCAGCTATCCATGAAGTATGTCTGTTTCTCCCATAACTCTTCCTTGAACTGTTTGTGAAACCCAGTTGTTCCTCATGGAACTTTTACTTGTAATTTTTTACAAGTAAAAAAAAATACTACTTGTAATTTTTATTAGTGTCTTCCTATGCCCCTCTCGTGTCCGTCAGATTCTCACATGATGTTCAGAAGTTTCTCTTGCCCTCCTCAGCTTAACCTCTCTTCAAGGCCCAGCTACCTGCCCACGTGCTTCAACAATGCAATTTTTCTCTTTTGTTACAGGAATGAGTTGTAGCCTCCTTTTCCCAAGTTTCAGCTAGTTTTCAGTCCCCCTAGCTCGAGTAGCCTGTACTTAGGCTCAAGAAGACACTCAGGCTGTCACTGAACCAAGCAATTTTACTCTTCTGCTTAACTGCTCCATATGGATAAATGTGAACTGGGAGTCTGACTTACTGCAAGGTGGGGTAGGAGGTTCACCTGTCCAGAAAGAATGAATCAGGAAAACACAGCTGCAGCTGGCAGCTTCTGTGAATGCATGGGAGACAGATCCCTTCTTTTGTTTGTAAACAGGCATGAACTTAGAGTTTGTCTGTAAGTTACTATCCTTGTTGTCAACACTCATGACTGAGTGTTGACAGAAAATTGATTAATGTTAGGAGAGACCAGCAATGCTGATAAATGTTCCAGATATGTCTGTAATTGTAACTTTGCATGGAAAAAAAATCATTGTCTGACTTCACTTTCCTACCTTTTGATTTTGATAAACTCCAATTAAATTATTACAAAACAGCTACCTGCTAGGCCTTCAGAAACTTTACAGTGCATTGTCAGTAAACAAAGGAAAAATCTAGAAAGTTGTGACAGATCGTTCTTACCTTCTCTTCATCCAACATCAGACAGAATTGAGGAATTTCTGAAGAAAAACTTGAGGCTGGCCTTAATGGATTTTACATCGATTGCTAACTGGCAGATAACGTGACACTGTTAAGATAGACTTGAGCTCCTTAACTTTATAACAAAAATAGTGCCACTGATAAAATCCGGACAGAATATCTCTTCCTATGCCATAACCCAGACCATTCTTAATGATTACCTGGCCTTTCTGGTACGTGATGATTAGCATTAGGAGCTATGGATTATATTATCAAAACTTGAAGAAATTTGGTTATTTACAGTCTGTATAGGTACAAGTGTAAAAAGATTAAAGATCAAAATCTGAGAGTTGAAAGATTATTTCACGATTCTTCTACTTTGATCCTTGGCAGTGCAATAGGGGAACTGGTGCTTGACTTCCCGAAGAGCTTACAACTCTTTTGTGTAGGAAAGTGAAAGGGCTGTGGGTGCCTCACCCTTGCATATTCAAAATGTTATATGTGAAAGCAAATACACTACAGATACACTTATAGCCAAGAATTTTTACTTCTAGCTTAATTGTAGTCATAATCAAATCTACATACAAACCCCTATCATTATTAGCCTTTTTGCAATAATAATACTTGTAGTCCAAAATAACACAGAAGAGCTTCACTAATGCTACCTTTAAAATGGTTACACAAGCTGTTAGCCATGTTCCTTGGTGTTACGCCAGCTCTGCCCACGTGCCTCTGTGCTCTGACGTTGAGAGCTTCAGGCTTCCTGGAGCCAGAGTGGTGGTGAGAAGCTGCAGCACGTCAGTAGCACCTGGGAAATGTTTCATGCTGATGGAGACAGCCACTTATTCCTTATTCCTGAGGGTCTGTGAGGGCTTATTTTTTTAATGGAGGGATGATGCTTGAATCTCCTGAAAGGTTTCTGAATGATCCCTTTTGAAAATTTCTGCGTCTAAGCATCCATGTGAAAGGAAAAGCATTTTTAAAAGTCTGGAAAGACTGTGAGATGATAATGCCTGCAGCACTTGCAAGTTTTGCTTATATTCCCTAGTCTTTAAAAGCTTATGTTGTGATTAAGCAGGTGTTTCTGTATTAATTCCTGACAGTAAATTTGCTGAAACTAATTATTTGGGGTTGGCCTTACAAAACAAGCTTTCATATTCAGGGCCAATGCTGGCTCTTATTTATGAATGTCCTGGTTTCAGCTGGAATAGAGTTCATTCTCTTCCTAGTAGCTGCTGTGGCTTGGATTTAGTAAAATCATGTAGGTAACACGTATTCGTTTAGCTATTGCTAATTAATGCTTGTATTAAGTCCAGGACTTTTTCAGCTTCCCTTAGAAGCTGAGAAGGAGCATAGACAGGACAAGTTGGCCAAAGGAATATTCCATACTATAAACGTTATACTCTGTGTATAAATGGGGGTTGGACTTGGGGCAGGAATCTACAATTGCTGCTTGTGACGGGCTGGGCAATCCATGACTGGTTGGTAAATGACTGCATCACATCACTCATTTTGTAAGTTCTTTTACCATTATTATTATTATTATTGTTAGTAATAGTAGTATAATAATTATTATTTTCTCTTTCATTACTGTTGTATTTAACTGTCTTTATCTTAATCCATGAGGTTTTTTATTTTGTTTTGTTCTTCCCCCTCTTCTCCATATCCCCACTCTAGCAGGAGGGACTGAGTTAATGACTGTGTGGTCCAAGTTGCTGGCTGAGGTTAAGCCATGACAGATACAAACTTCATATGTTTTACTAGTGGTAAAGAATCAAAATGAATTCTAAAATAATCGGATAATTTCTTAATTAGGAATTTGAAAAGAGCTTTTATAACTATGAGATTTCTAGGACTTTTCTCTTTAAACTTGAACCCACGCTTTCTGTGTCTCTTATGCAGTTTTAGCTAAACACTTGAGTTTTAACTCTGAAAAGGTAATTCAAAGAAGGAAGCAGCTTTCTCCCCTCCTCTTCCCATGTTTAGTCTTCAAATCAAAACTCCTCTTTTTAGTCCTGTTGGTGGTAGTCTGCTGAAAATTTTGGAAATAAGACATGAAGAGAGGGGGTTTACACTTTTGTTCTTAATAGTAGCTTATTTGGGTCTTGGGTATTGCAGAGGTCATCACACCTGATTATTTCAATTGTAAGGTTTGCCATACACTGTAAATGTAGCTGTTTTTCTAAACCCCTGACTTCAGAAATAAAGGAACAGACAAATCTTAGGTTTCACTAAAAAAGCATTCTTCTGATGTCTGTGGCGGAGGAGAAAAAATTGAAAATATCTTGTGTGCTGCAGAACTGTAAAGACAATCTGAGAAGAAAAAGGCTTCATTCTTCCCCTTTCTTAAAAATGTGGTCTCTGAGCAAGCAGTCTGCACAACATTCCTGGTTTGGAATTCCCTTACTGTGGTACCTGTGGAAGCTTATACTGCTCCTATCCCTTTATGTAATCAGTGGGTGAAATTTCATACTTGGAAATGATTAGCTTTCTATGTTGGGTATCTTCTTTCATTTTAGGACTGCAATTGTATCAAAATATTGAAAACAAACCTACATTTCAAAATATCCCTACGTATTTCCTCTTTTTATTTGCAATGAATACTACTATTTTATATATTCCTTTTTATAACGAATTCTATATCAGCTTTAAATGTCTGTTTTTAATACTGATGAAGATAGGTGAACTTACCTTGCAACTCCTACAGTAGTAGCAGTGTCTGTGGAGTTGGATTGTGCCATGCTGTTGTTGGATACAAATGAAGAGTTCACTTTTCTCTGGTCATGACTTTTATCAAATCTTAATTGCTACTCTACATACATATTTTTGACAAGGTCCAAATTGATCAGAATCTTGGAGTATATCTGCCTGCACCTTTTCTTTAAAATAAATGCACTGAAAATACCAAAGGGCTTCCAACTGAGGTTTAATAAAACACCAACTAGAACAAGGTGTAGCTTTTTAAAGAAATTTAAAATCAAATTGTGACAGCTGGAAAAAAAAAAAGGAATTGGAATCACTGTCTCCCTTCTCATTCTCCCCTTGTAGAGCAGGCTTTTTTCCCCATGGCCTTGCTCTCAAAGTGATTTTCAGTTCTTCACACATCCACCTCTTGATCTTTAGAAGAATCACTTTGTCTGCCACCTCTGAGATCTTGGTGATACATCTGCTCCCTACATCTTCTTAGGATTCTTTCAGCGTGCACCCTTTCTGCAAGTTCCTTCTGTGCTGTGTTGCTGTTTCTGCCTGTCTTGCATTCCAGAAAACTTTCCTCAGCTGAGCATCCTCACTTCCTCTCAAGGCCATCTCTCCACCGATCCAGCAGGTCCCTCCTAATACAGCACACAAGCTCAGCCATTCTTGTTGTGCACATGCATCCTTAAAAACAGAACGGAATGTGCACTAAATTACAACCAACCAGAAAAACCATGTTGTCCTTCACAACATGTAAAATATACAACAGACATGCAAGTCCAAAGACTTGTTCATCATCATTCCCAGAAGTTCCTGAATGTTTTAAATCAGTAAAGGTAATGTTGTTATAATGTAAAGTGATTTGGCGTAGCTTACCCTTTTTGGCAAGTCTCTCGTGTAGGAAGTGTGGAGTTCTATCCCACGCTAACAAGCATAGGATTAAATGCTGAGGGAAACATCGTGTAATAGTGCTACATGAGAAACTATTCAGGTTAACATGTTTATAAGTTTTTATTAGACCATCGTGCTTTGAATTTATTTATTTTTTTCCTGAAACAAAGATGGTAAATGCTTTGGCCTCGTAGGGCACTGTACATATTTTGTTCAACAAAACTAATTTTAGTGATATAAGTAGATCTGCCATTTAATATTTATATTATAAGCACTTGGAAACAGGGTCTAATTATGCCTGCTGGCAGGCATTTTAAATGGCAAATCTGTGAAAATACTTGTGCATGTTTTCGTGCTGTGCTCAATTTTAACAATAAGTACGGGTTACCTTCTGATGTTTTTATGGTCTGCTGTTATCTTTTCACTGTAGATTGAGTGTGTGTGTCATAACTCGCTGAAACCATACTACACAGAATATAAATACTCCAGGTAGAACATTTCCTAACAATAGCTTCATTGTAAAACTTTGCGTGTCCTGTGAAAATAAAGTTATGACTTCTAGGCCATGAGCAGAGTTCAGTCCTTCAGAACAGAACATGGTAACTGGCAAGATTTTCTAGTTTAAAGTTTCTTACTTGTTTCTGAATTTCCATGTATCCTACGCGCATGTTGGAAGCGGGGAAAATATTATATTTACAAGTTGTTAGGCTCTCAACCAGAGATGAATGTAGATTCTGTTCATCTCATGTATTTGAGACAAACAGATGTGGTGCCCAGGACAACTTATGCCATTACATGAATGAGGTTTTAGGCCTTTGCTGACCAGCTTGGGTGGAAGGCACTGTTGGAAAGGCAGTGAGGGTGGAGTTGTGCAGGGCATTGCCAGCTGCCCTAGCACTTCGGAGTATCAGTACAGCTAGGTCATAGGACATTAACATACTTCATACCTAGGGCCACTGCAATAATCAAAGGTAGTTAGTGTGGTCATATAGCATAACTGCTATTATCCATATGAATTCTCTGATTTTGCTACTGTCATTGCAACAGTAGCAAAGCAAAAATGAGATGTTTGTATAAACAGACTGGCCCAGCCAGTGAGACAAAGCCCACATGCAAATCGGTGACTCTCCAGTGACTAGCACTAAAGCCAAACTTTTTTTCTAAGAGTTATCCTATCCCCATACTTGAATCCTAAGTGCTGCTTAAAATTAATTGCTCTGATGAGGTAGGAATAAGTATACTTTTCTCATAGCTGTTAATGTAAGAGTCACAAAAAAAGAAGACACCCCCCCCTCCCCCTCCAAAAATGGAGCTGTAATTTTATTGATATAGATGGCTTGTTTTATGTTCTTTTGAGGTTAACTACACAAACCTTCAGATACAGTTTCATAATGCTTAGCTCAGCTCCAAATCCAGTAGACAATAAAAACTGGTGAAATGTGATTGTATTAAATAAGCTTTGAAGTTCTGCTGCTGCTGCATATTTTTTTTAATGTTTAGAGATATCTGCAAAAATGCATGCAGAGGAGAGAAGAACTTGGAAATCCAGTCAGGCATGTGATTGCATGAGAAAAATGGGTGCGTAATTGGAGACTGAATTTGTGCAAGATTATGTTACTCGTAAATATTTTGTTTCTACTTTCTAGATGGCTAGCTAGAGTTGTACTGAAGTACTTCCATGCTCAGATGTCCTGACTGTGATTATTGCGTGGAGACTGTAATAAATTAACTATATAGGTGTACGTATAATTGGCGGCCTAAATTTTAAGCTTTACAGAGCTGATTAAGACCTTAGGCTGTGACAGAATACCGGTTTCTTAAGTTTCAAACCCCTAAAACTATATTCCCTTGCTAGGTAAAGTACTTCTCTTGCAAGTGATTATATCAATATATGAATGTGAACTGCAAAGTTACCTGGGCCTCACCACTATGGAAATGCCACCCTTTAGGATGCTTCTAATTAAGCTACTTAATTGAATTGCTGATAAATGCTGTCAGGAGCAGAAGCAAACCAGCACAGCAATATGACTTCAAAAGAGTACCACCAAATGGACGCATTATGTAGACTTTGTTACATTGTGAACAGTAAGATCTTGCAGAATAGAAGATTTAAAAGTGTGGTGTTCTTAAATTCCGATATGAGCTAGTGTCTTCTAGTTGATAGAATTAATGCGAACTTTAGGTGAATGCTAAAAATTTATAGGATCATGACTTTATTTAAAGCACTGTACAGCTGGTATACAGACCCATGTTGTGGCAACAGACAAATATGTATGATTTACTTCAGTTTAACAAGGAGTTAATTTTATAAAAATACCATTCAAATCTAAAAAAACCCAAACCTTCAAACCCATTTCATTTGCTTTCTGGAAACTGTACAGTACCTATCTGTCTGGAAGACTTTAGAAAAAATCTGAGATTTTTTTTAATTGGGAGTGGTATGAATTCAGTTTTAAGGAGAGAATTGGAACAAATGGACGCTAATTCTTAGATCTGTCTGATCTTCAAAAAAACTTCCCAGAATGGTAGTATAAATTTACATGGAGGTAATTTATTGTCAAAATCTTTCAGATATTTCTGTTTGTATGACACTAGAATAGCATCTTAAGACTGGACTATGGCAGCAGAGCATGAAGTTTTACACTATAAGTGCAGTGTGACACTTCTGCCTGTTTGTTGGACGTGGAGGTCAGAGTCTTCTGGAATAATGAATTATGTTATTCCCATTGTTACCAGCAATACTGTCATGTTCAAGACAGGAGAAGCAACACATTGTGTTGAGTTGTTGGGTGCCAAAGCCAGCTCAGGTTGGGTGACTGCTGTGCTTGCCCAGTTTTTCCTGTGAGACTCATCCTCCATTGGTTCAGGTGGTTCCTGCTATAGTAGTTCCTGTAACATATAACTCAAATCCAGGGTTATTTTCCCCTAAGGTTAAATCTCAAGGTACACACTGGATTCCCTCATCATCCTGCATTGTGCACCACACGCATCCATGTCCTCTAGTGAAAGCAATCCCAGGAATGCATTTGCCTTTTTTGGAGGGAGGAGCAATCCAGTCAGTCCCATATGTGGGCTATGGTGACCTTAGCTCCATCCAGAGTCCACAGGGACTTTTTTTGGGCAGGGTCAGGTCAGCATATCTTTTAGTGTTAACAAGCAGGTGGCTTCTGCTAAATTTGCTGAAGAAACAACTTCAAGATTTCCAAGGCAGACAAACACAGATAGCTTGGACATAATTTAGTTACACTCCTTTGAATCTGAAGACAGATCAGATGGTTTTTTACAGTGCTTATCTCTGTTCAGCTACATCCTCCTTGTGACTCCTCCTGGATATTGCAATTATTAGCTTTATCTTGTAGAAAGAACGATTCCATGAAGAAAGAACTAATTTATTTTTTTTTAAGGAGTTAAGAGTTATTTTTTGGTTGCTAATGTAGATTTCAAGGCTATATGAAGTGAATGAGAAGATACACAGCCCAGTGCATGTGACCCAGAGCACGTATGTTTAACTGTCTGACTACAGTCTTCTAAATCCCTCTGATAAACCTCAACTTTAATTTACCATTTTTAAAACTACAATTTCAAAATACCTGGGGTTTGTGGTTTTTTTTTTTTTCAAATTGAAGTTTTTGGCAGCCATCTTTTATCGTGATAAAGTTTTTTATAATAGTTCTGAGGAAACATCCAGGCACTCCTTTAACCAGGGGGAGTTTCTCCAGGCAGGGGAGTCAACAATGAACTTTCAGTCAATCATGTGTTTTGACCACAAGAAGAGACACACAGCATCTTAAATCTTTTTGCTGCCACTCTGCATGTGTGTGGGGGTTCTTTGCATACACCCAATACAAGTTGGATTCTTCAGTTTACTAATTTCAGCAAAATTCTTCCCAAGAATCTGACTTGGGTAGAATGGAGAAGTTGTTCAAAGCAGCTTGATGTTTTCTTGCAAGACTTGAAGCAGAGGAAGAGCTGCACTTGTGGATTTAGTAGTTTCTAGGGACTGGGACACCCAGGTGTATTATTACATATCAGTTTTTAATTTATTAGGCAGTATGTAGAGACTGATTTCTTCTAGAATTCTGCCAGCAAACTGAATTTCTGTCGTCTTTCAGCAGTGTCCAGTAGGTGGCACAAGGACACAAGGAATTTGTACAATCTTTTTCTTATCGGAGTTCTTTTATGTTTGATTCATTTCAAGGATTGTAATTCAAATTTAGTCCAGATGGTTGAAGTGCTCCCACTTCTTTATGCATATGTATCTCAAATTTTTATCTTCATTAGGTGCGTGTGTTTTCTTTTCACGCACTTTCTGCTTATCCTTTCATATCAGTTGGATTCTGCAATAGACTGTAGATAAGAAAACAAAATATTTTCTGTCTATATTCGTAAGGGATTCCTCAGTATATCCCTTGGGAACAGTGGCAGGTAATCTCTCATGTTGCTGCATACTTGGATCATAAAGTAAATGTTTTTTGTCTAGAGATAATTGTCTTTCATGAGGAATCAGAAGTTTTATCTCAACTCTACCTTCTACATCTTTTGTATAGATAACTTGGTATTTATTTTAAAACTATTTAGCTTTTCCCTTTCTTTACTATGCTATGAAACTTACTACTACAGTTTTCAGATTACAGTTCCTGATTTGTATGATAGTAGGAAGTTATTCCTTTTGCACACATAACAAACTGCTGTTCTTATTCAGAGGAAAACCCCTAGAAATTTCATCCATGTGTAAGTCAAACGAGGCTGATTTGAGACTTTAAGAATGGTGGTGATGCTTTCACTTCCATTTTTACTGTCTTCTGTAGCAAAATGTGTACATGTTAAATACATAGTTTTTCTCATTGTCATCCTTACTAGTTTCCCTGACAAAACTAAAGTATTTAGTTTTCTACAGTAACACAAGGAAGTACACAGGGAAAAATTTGGGTTATAATTTAATTTTACATGGAGCTGAGCACAGACAGAACACATTAATTACAAGGAACAGAGAAAAAGCTGTAGTGGAGATATTGCAGATATACAGTCAAGGCATATTGACTATCAACTGATGTAATATTTATCCATTATTTGTATAACCATATGCATTTTCTCTGATTACCAAAATAAGAAAAAATAATTACTGTCTTAGTAGTATGTAACTGGTAAAGCTTTGAGAGTCTAACAAAATACACTGGAAAAAGAGAACAGCACACTTTTACATTAGCATGTGTCTGCAATGTAAAGTGCATAGTATTTACACTGTATTTACACTATCCAGGTCTACTTCAGAATCTTCTTGGTCTCAGGGTATATTACTAGATCTCATTCTTCATGCCAAGAGACGTTTAGATATGGTAGCCATATTTCATCATTTTAGATAAGGAAAGAGAGCTAATCTAGTTTTAAGGAAGCCAGTCATTATGAGAGAAAATAAATGAAAGAAGGTCACTGAAAAGTTATCGTAGAGTTAGTCTTTACTTCTTTCTGCAAAAGCTTTTTCTCATATGGGTGAACTTCATGGGCTCCTCTTGTATTGGAAAGCTTCAGAGGCAAAGCTGTACGTGCAGTTTGTGCTGCCCCCCCGAGTAGCAAAGGCTCAGCTGAACTGTGGCATCAGGCTTGTAAAAATGTGTTGCCAAAACAGAACCCAGTCTCAAGTATCATGTTGCTTGGCTTGTAAAAATGTGAAGATAGCTATCATACTGTTTTTAATTTACTCGCTTGGCCTGTAACTATGATAGTTCCTGTAACACTGTGTCAGTAATGCTTCCCTTCAGAATACCAATGTGAGATACAGCTCTGGTGGCAGCAGCTGCTGCATTTTTCCTTTCTTTTCTTCTTGCATCTGAATGTCATGTGATGGTTCCTTGGACAAGCATATCTGAAACCATATCTGTGTTTTAACTAAAATTACTATATGAAACCATATCTGTGTTTTAACTAAAATTACTATATGAATGCTCCTCCTTTATTAAAGAAATGTGGAGGGTGGGGTCTGAATATGAGCTTTTAGAAATGAATGCAATGGGGTCTTATTGTAAGCCATACAGCTCTTTGAGTAAGAAGAAACTACCTCCAGGTGATCTAAGAACCACATTACCAGATCCTAACCTTCAACTTTGTCTCCTTGTTACTTTTGCCTTCAAATAAGAAAACAGTCACACAATTGATTATAATGGGGTTTTGGCATAAGTTGTATATGCCTGAAACTCCTAACAAAATCCCCATTAAAATAAGAAAAGACAATCAGGTGGTCTGTGCATTAGCAGTTATTAAACCTCAGTTTCACAAAAATGAAACAGTGTAATAGCATCTAATAATTTTAATTTTCTCCATCATGCTTGCTAGAATGATGAAATTAGTTCATAACTTGTCTACTCAAATAGTACTAAAAAAGAAGCATCTCTGTTCCCAGACAGTTTTTTGTGGGTTTTTTTTTTTTAACTTTTTAAAAAAAAAAATTGTTTGGATCATCCTGGTTTTGAGGGGTAATATTCTGGAACTTTGATGAATTATGTACTCTCTTTGGGGGGGGGGGGGGAGGGTGGATGGTGTGGGGATGGGTTGTCTAAAACACACATCTGAAAAAAAATATTAGAAATCTAAAATGTGGAGCAACATTTTTTTTTATTTAATGTTAGGGTATTAAATGAGTTCTTTAATATATCTTGTGTATGGAAAGGCATCTTAGTATGTAAAGATTTCTTACTACTATGAAGAGTTTTATTTCAAAACTATATTTAAAATGGTGATTTTGTACTTTCAGTGTTTTCTGCAAAGATTAAAAACCCAACAAGAGAAAAACTCAGTAAACTATACTTGTTATATTGATCCTTTTTGTTATGAATATGTGTAAAATTGCTGTGTTATTATTTAAATATATTTCAGACTAATTTTCCATGCACTTCTTGCAGTGGCTCCCAAAATTATTTGGTGTTTGCCAAGAGAATGTGAAAGAAAAACATACATTATCCATTCTTATCATCCTTGAGGAACTGGGTAGTTGCTTGGTTTTCTTAGACTCCAAGAGAGTGTTTTTACCAGTCACTAGCAAATCTTCCAGCTAAAGCTTTTCCTCACACAAGGATTAAATACTGTTAACTTCTCTGTTAACCCCTAAAAAATTTCACTTCATGTTGTGAGAAAACAATGGCATTAAGTGTTAGATAGGACATTATATTGTATGACAGGGAAAACTGTCTATCTGGTAGTGCAGCTATAAAAGCTTTGGCAATTTTCCATCATTTTTTTTCCAATAAATGTTATTTGCACACTTTTTTTTTTTTAATGCTGGGGTTAAAAACATTTCCAATCTTCATTTTTCAGCCCTTTTGTTTGTGCGTGTTTCTTTAACACATTGCTCTCCTGGATAGTCACTGTCAGAAAGAATCAATATAGTCGTAGGAAATGGGATTTCTGGGGGGGTCTTTTGCATGTCATCTTACAGATAGGGGCTGAATCCAACTTGAATAGTAAGATGTAAATACTAAGAAATGCCATCCAGATTTTACAGATAGTAGTATTTGACCTTAATGTAATGTGTACCTGAACTGTATGTTGTATATAAACAAGAGGATTTTGAAGTTGAAATATTTAGTAATCAATCTGATTTACCAGCTTCGTTTGTATCAGAGGAAACGTCTATCAAATAGAATATGTTGGAATAAGTATTTTTGGTTTTTACTGATTTTTCTCAACTACCTTTTCAAAGCAATAATGAATAAAATGAGTGAGTTGTCTCAAGAATTGTCATGGAGAAGAAATTGGTTACAAATACTGTGTTAGATGGAAAAGATTTATTGTCACCAAATTAAATCCTTGCTCAAGTAAAATAATCTTCTAGCAGATGAAGCACTGGCTATCGCTTTCGTATTGAATGCGAGCTTAGTAAATAGGCCAAGAAAAACTTACTGTATAATGTAGCAATGCCATAATGCCCTTCTAAAAAAACTTTCTATAAATAAGACTGAAATTCTTTTTAAAAATTAAATTTAGGTGATCTCTAGAAGGTGATTTCTAGAAGTTCTGTGGTTTTTAAGGTAGGCTTTTGTTCCTTCAAGTGGTGATAAAGAGAGCTGATCTCATACAACATAGACACCGGTGACTTTCTGTGTCTTCCCATCAATCATAGCAGGAAATTATGATACATTAATAATACACTGGCACAAAATTACCATGCTTAGATTAAAATCCAGCCCACTAATTTTGTTCTTTTTGATTGTGAAGTGGCTGAAATTTGTATTTAGTAGACATCGGGAGTTCAAGGACTTCTAGTTAGTTTATCAACAGGATGCTCTACAGAATAAGAAAACTTGATGGGCAATTGCCACAGGATGACATGAATATGTAAATTTGGCTACTTAGGACCAAACTTTGGTCATACCAATAGAAAAATGGGCAGGATAGACCGCTAAAGATGAGAAGTTTTATAGTGAAATATGCATAAATATAATGAACAGGTGATGCTTTTTCTGTTAGCAGTAAGCAGAAGCATTTGCACACGTGTTCTGCAGTTAGATTACTACACGAGTTGCATATTCATACTCTAAGAACATTATTAAAAGACTGACTGGTAGCTTAAGTGAAGAAAAACCAGATTTATGTCTACTCTGCAATAAAAGTTATTAGTAAAGAAGTACAAGGCAGTATCTTTGAAATCATATGAATGCCTCAGTGACCCTGCAGGTCAAGTGCTTGGGGATTCCCAGTCATCAAGGCTGGAGCAGACACCCTACATTTGGTTACCTTTAGCACAAGTTCTGTAGGGTTTGCGTGTTCTGTTGTGCATCCATCTGATGGGAAAGTTAGGGGCACACCTAAGCTCCTCATTGGGAATAACAGCTAGAAACTTAAAGAGAGTTCCCAGATGATTAACAGTTGTCTACCAACAGTTGGCCAAAATGCATCTGTTCCTGGCTCATCATGTGTTCTCCGTCATTAGCGAATGATGGAGTTAGTTGCCAGTCTTAGTGTCAAAGGTGCATTGCTGTTGCTCCCAGTCTGGGTAAGAGGTTTGATTTGACAGAATAAAGTAATTCATTGCACAGAGAAGATAAAGGAATCAGAAATAGGGTTATTCTCCAGTTCTTTGTTCTGTCTGAGATCTGTACTCCTGAAGATAAAAACATTAAAGGACCATCACCTCCTCCCCCTATCAAGGATTCTGTGAGCATTGCTAATGGGTGCATCGCTCAGAACAGGGAGGAAACTTGGGTTGGTAGCTGCATTTTAACAGAACTGCAAGACATGCCTAGTGTCTCATTAAACACTTCAGTTTGACTTCCTTGCCTCAGACAATGCTATTGCTGCCAGTGGTGCTTGCTTCAGTGAACTAGGAAAACACAGAGAAGAGCGTGATTTGCTTTGTTTGTTTGTTCTACCGTTCCAGCTGGATTAAGCTAAATTATTCTCATCTCAGTGACTTGCTGCAGGCATAAAAGGACTGTGGTTCTTAAGCTGGTGAGAAACAGGAACATTACCTCTGCTCCAGAATATCTCTTATTTTTCCCCTCTTACGCGTAGTGTGTTCCTCTGATGTTTGGTAGTTAAGCGAATCATAAAGTTTTCATGCTCTGCAGTCGGTATATTCATATGTAAAACTACTACTATGCTTGTCATGGAATTGTAATAGGACACAGCACTTACCGCAGCTGTGGACTTTTTTCCAACCATCTGAATCTCCAGGTGTGCCCTTGAATTCACAATAACAAGGTGACGTGCTACTGTTATACTTGCACTGTATTTTTATAATCACATCATCTGAGAAGATTGTTTCATAGGAAGGAGTTAATATAGATACCTTTTCCTAACTTTTTCCCGCATTTACATGATTTTACGTGTTAGGAATTTCATGTGAAAACATATAAAGGATAGAAATATAGATGTAATATAAAGCTCCATTAACTTTAGGGATTAAAATGGTAAATTTCAAGCAAGTAATAAGATATTTTATATTTCAGATTAATACAAATATTCTATAACATTCAAAGCAAAGGTCTTATATTATTGAATGGAGTTTCTGGCTACTTTGTTTTTTCTGTGTCAGTGTAAATAATAATTGCCTGTAATTACAACACTTGAATTTAACTTTGCAAGAAGGGAAAGAATGAAAAATACACATTTTCTGCCTTACAGAAAATTCACATACATGTGGGGTTTTTTCAGTCTCAAAAAACCCCCAACCAAACAACTTGGAATTCCGTTAGCTTTGTTAATATATTTTGAAGTGAAAGAGTCATGAAGAGTGAAATTCACCTTATACACAAGATCAGCTGCACGAAGCCCTTCATTGCCACTACATTTTTAGTATAGTTGGAGAAGGAAGGGAGACAAAGGCCATCTTGGGTTGCATTTAGGACTGTACCTATTTCCTCTCTGCTACATCTGTGTAGTTGTGGCTGTTGGCACAACGGGCTTCTGCTGCCACCTTTTCAGATCCTCCAGAGGACATTTGGGCTACTCTGCTTTATACCACCGCTGCTCAATGACTTCCAAATCCCATTATCTTGTAGGATTTTATCTCTGCAGGTGTGTTTTGAGCAATGTTATATTTAATAAACTACAATAGAAGAAACTAATTTGAAAGAAATGACCAGATTTTGGGGTGTACTTAATTTGCTTGATTTCGATTAGTCTGCTTAGGCATTGGATGTTTTGCATTGGATGTTTTGGGAGGGCTTGTTAAGGGTTTTCTTTATATTGATAACTAATACTGCAAGTGATACAGTGAACCTGCTTTTAATTATTCAAATGGCATTTTTATTGTGACCACATCACATTTGTACAAATCATGCTTTTAAAATATAATTTCTGTAATTAATCATAAGAGATACTCTATTTTATAGTATAGACACTTGGATGGGGAACAATTCCTAGTAATATACTGCTTTCTGATGGACGATGGGAAGAATCAGTGTCTTTTCTCCTTTTCTTTTTTTTCTTACAAGTGTACATATTTATGCACCATCTGCCAAGAACGGAGCATGGAAACATGTTGTCAGTTAGTGAACTGCTGTCTGGCCTGTAGTTACCATCCCAGCCCTTGAGGTTAAGAAAAGTTTGCATTTTTGAGACCAGATTTAGGTATTGAGTCAGCAGAGATTTGGCTCTTTCCTTCCGTGCGTTCACTGGCTTTTGGAAGGATTTAGGCTTAACCATCGAATTCTAGGGCACAGGCTCTTCAAAATACATCTCCTCATGAAATACATACAAATATACAACTGTGTCAGGTTCCTAGGGAGATGCCACCGGCAGGCACTGGGGAAGTTCCAGACTGGACTCGGTGATGAATGGGACCTGGATTCCAGATAACAGGCTCCTCCTCAGAGCTCGGTAAGGGAGCAGAGGGAGCCATTGAAGGCGCCGGCGCTGCCCCTTTGCTCCCTCAGCTTCCATACTGAGCGTGGGGCAGATGGGAGGGAGCACCCCATTGGTCAGTCTGGGTCACCTGACCTGCCCACCTGCCTTCCCCACAGGGGTGACCCTTCCGGTCAGCTGACCCCGGTTGCCACGGCAACCAGTGTACGCCAGGGCCCCTCCTTGAGCAGCGAGCTGGCCCTGCTGCACCCCAAACCAGGACATTGCCATGTGAGACTGTGTTTAAAAATGTGAAGTACATGTTTCTTGCTTAGCTTTTATTGGTAACCTACAGCATTTTTATCTTACCTTAGTTTACTACGATACTTTTCCGAGTGTCTAACTCATGTAAGAGCTGAATCTCGTAGACCACACCAGGAATTGCTGATACTCAACAAAGTGGATTTTGCTTGTGAATGTGGCAGTTTAAGCTATGAAAGTCAGTGATGCATTTTTTTCTTTCAATGACGAAATTTCAAGATTATAGAATTGCCAATGCTAGTTGTCAAAATGTAAAATCTTTTCAGATACCTTTTATATTTACAGTTTCATAAATTTTTAACAAAAAATGTTTTGTTTTTTTTTAAACTTACAAATCACATTCATTAGGTATTTAGGTCTGCAGTTGTTGGCCTGCTCTGGTTGGTGAGCACGGTAGTTCCTTCATTCTTTTCTGTTACAATATTAGAAAAACCTGATTTTCCCAAGCTGCTCCAACCAAGCAGTAGACTGATTCCTTTGACAATCTAGAGTTCTTTTACTGAAAAACATGAGCTTTAATAACAGTATAATTTTGAAAAACTTTATGAAGACTAGAAATTGTTAAAACCATGTACTAAGCATCTTTTGACCAGAGGTAACAGAACAATGTAAGTACCAAGGAACACTGCAATAAATATCCAGATAGGAACACCAGAAATTCAACAACTAGTTTCTGTTAAATTTGTTATAACATCTCTAGAAATGGCTACAGAAATAAACATACAGAGATATGTTACTCTGTTTGAAATTCTACTTGCCAAAAGCAACCAGATGACAATTTTAAGCTTGAGTTTGTTGGGGAAAGCTTTACAAAACAAAAATGAGGCCCAGCAACCCCAGGAACAGTCATAGCCAAAGAAGCTGTGCGTGTAATGGCAGCATAAAACACTATTAACATTGTCATTATGTTTAATACAAGTACTGGAACAGCTCTTGCTGTAAAGGTGAAAAAAATTTTTTATCCTAGTTATAAACATACCTGACAATGAAGTATTTGATCAGTTATTTAATTTTAATTTTTCAATTTTAAAATAAGCTTTCCAGCATTTTTGTGTCCCAGTAATACCAAAGTATTTAATTATATGTATATGTCATTGAGAAATTGGGAAGTTGGGAAAATTGGGAAGTTTGAAAAGTTATTACATAATAGTATAAGCAAATGAAAATATCTGCTGTTATTTGCGATTGTACGAAGGCATTACATAGGAGTCATCATGCTATTAGAAGAGTTTCTTTTTTTTAAGGATAGGGCGAAAAGGTTATGAAATCAGTGAAGGGTGATCTTTCATGATGAACACCATGTCAGCACTGCATTATACTTGGCCTCATTCTGTCCCTGGACATACCAAGTATTTACAGCAATTATCAACAGTTTACATCTGATTCATTTCAAGGATTGTACTCCATTATTTAAATTAACTAGCTTCCTAATCCCTCCTATCTGTTAGTATCATAGTAACAGTGACTTGCTGTAGCTATGATTAACATCATCAGTTTCTGTAAAAAAAAAATTATGAGCCTAGGTTGTTCTTTTGTGTCACTACCCATGACTACAGCTTTGCAGTAGTTGCACTGCCAACTCAGTTTTCAGCACTGGAGTCTAATTTAGACCTGTAAGTGGATAGACTGTGTGCACACTTTGGAACTTCGGGAGAGGTTCAAGTGCAGTGCTGGGGAAAAATCCCCAGGCTCTGATAATGTTAAAGAAATTTTTGGACTTCCAAGAAATAAAAATGTAATGCAGTGAAAAACCTGCTGTGTTTGGCAGATGTATTCAGAAGAAAGAAAGCAATTTTGGTTATCTCAAGCTACAGATTGATAATAAAAAAAGATCTCAAATCCTGAGAAATTTGCAAAACAGCACAATTGCCATTTTACAGGTGATGTCTAACTCCCATTCAGAAAGCTTGTTCCTCTACATGAGCAAACAGTATCATGGCTTCAGCCGCTCCACTGAAACTGAAGCAGACTGCTTGTTCATTCAAGCTTCTGTTGAATTGTTCTGAGGATGGTGCAGGATTGTACTGTCATCCTGTTTTCAAAATGGTGTTTTCCACTGTTAATGTCAAAATAAATTTTGGGGTGGAAAGTATTTGAATGTCCTAGATAATGGCCACCTTATGAATTCAGTTTGAATCCATTACACTACTGTAATAAGACTAGCAAAAGCATGGTAATGTCCTAGATCAAATGAGAATGTGTGGCTTTAATATATTATGTTTCTTCTAATGCTGTTCTATCTTTATGTAGCTCACGTGCTCCTTGGAAGTAGTAAGAGTGAAAGCAGGGGCAATGTTCCTTTTTTACTTTCTTTTAGACTTTTAATATTTTCATCAAGTAAATCAATTAGAATCACTAAAAGGCGAGGAAATGAAAAATAGCAATGCTAAATGTGCTAAATTTAAAAGAAAGCATGTAATAGAAATCTGTTATCTAGTAGAAAGAAATGAGATATGTGCATGAGTGCTTATGAGTGTGTGTGAGTAGGTGTGTACAGAGGGAATGGTGAGAAACTAAGGAAATGCCCATTTGTTTTTTCCACATAGACAAATTATGTTCCTACAGCCATTAACCAAGTAGACGTATGGCATCATTTCACAGAGAAATTTGTGTGTAAGAAATTCTTCATCAGTTCCCTCTTATTCCTGAAAAATGCATTCAGCACAAGTGTTCTGTGAGCTATCCCAAAAGTAAAATACTTAAAAATATTTTGAGAGACCGTGACGATGTATTCTAAGAAGTAAACTAGATATCTTTAGAAATAATCTTAAAGTTTTGGGGTTTTTTTCAGTAGAAATTTAGAAATTTAAAAGGAGCTTCTCATTTGTCATGAGGCATGTATGCGATATGAAAGGGAATGTTTTTGGAAGACCAAAAACAGTCTTCAGGAAATAATGATATTCTGGATCTGGAGATGGCAATAAACCGCTTGCTAGTATCACAACCAGTCCAGAATGATCCTAGGTAATCCTGTCATCCGTATCCTTGTACTAAATGACATCTTTACTCGAGAGAGAGTAAGGCAGACAGTCGGGAGTCCAGGAGATGATATTCAGAAGGCCAGCTATAGATTCTTTATATGTATTTCAGTGATTCTTTGAAAATACTGAATGTCTAATCAATAAGAATAAACATTTCTATATGCCATATTGAGCTCCGGATGTTTAAAACACATGAGTTCCTGTCTGAAAATTCAGATAAAATTCCTATATCTAAGAGACCATAAAATAATACTCCATGTAGTGACAGAGTTATCTGTCTTAATTCCTATATAAATCTTGAAAGTCAATATTTAATTTTTAAGTGATATTTATAGTAGTAATTTTATTATGGTTTTCTGGACTCATCTCTGAAGAAGCAGCTGTAGAATGGAAGTAAATGTCAGAGCCAAAGGCTTATTTGATTAAACTATGGCAACAGCATTAATCTTCAAAAGGAAATCAAGATAATAGAGGGGGCTGGATGGACCAGGAGATTGATAATTGGTTAGAAAGCTTTTGACCTTTGAGCTGGTAGTTCAGATTTAAGCCAAGTCAGTAGTGACTGAAAATCATTATTCTCTGATAGCAGTGCAATTGCTGTGTGAAATGGGTGATTGGTTTCATTCCAGTTCCTAGTGAACTGGTACTCTCATTGCAAAAATAGCTACTGCCATTGTCAGGGGTTTAAGGAAGGAAAGGACAAGGAAACTTCTTGACTTTGTCTCCCTCAGAAGTACTTTGGGATGGGAGGGAGTGGAGAAGCTACAGTCCACTGGCACAGCTACTATCAGGCTGTTGTTAAGGAATTAAAAACTTTGGATTCCTGTTTTGTCCATGTGACATCTCATTTAAATTAATAAAAGTGAAAGTTTTATATGTAACAAAATGCTAAACACTTTTATAATGATATTTCTCATTTATAAGAAGTTAGATTGTTTTTCCTATTTGCAGTAGGAAAAAAGCGTGTGGCAATAGAGATTTACTTATTTCTTTGTCGATTCACAGAAGACTGTTAAGCAAGTACTTTATATGAATCTATTTGACCTTGGAGTTGTGCTTGGTCTGTTTTGGGTCAATAGATAATTCAAACCTGAATTGAGCAACTAAAGATTTACAACTGCTTGTCTATGTCACATTGTGTTTTTCCCTCCTTAATTGGATGACCTGAAGTTAATAATTAATTCCACCTGAAACCAATATAACTTAATCCTGTAAGAAGACATTTAGGTTGCTGGCAATCTCAAGAACCACAGAGAGTCATATTAAAATGATGGAGGATTGCATTTGTTCTCCTCTTACTCTTTTGAATAAAACTTGGTTACATTTACCATCTCCTTTACCATCCACTTCCTCTCATTCTTTTTACCTGTGAAGAATGTGGTGATGTTGCTAACATCGCTGTGCTTCCTGACTTTTTTTTTTCAGTTTGCTTCTTTCTTCACTCTTTTTTCTGAGTCCTCTGCAAACCACGAGGGTGTTCTGTTGCCTCAGCATGCTTGTATAGCCGTGTCTTTTATATGGTTTATGCTTAGATTAATAATGCTTTATCTATTCTTGCCTATTTCAGTATCTTCCCTTCTTTTAAATCACTTTAAATTTCGACTGTGTGCTATGTATTGTCACTGTAAGGTATTAAGTTCCATTTCTTTAAAAAACATTCACTCTGCCCCACTTGAACACCCCCCCACCCCACCCCCCCTCTAAAATTCACAGTATTTAAAGTATAACTCTGTCTCATTTTACTATGTAGATAGTCCAGCTAATAGGGTTCACTAGTAGAGTAATTCTACAATAGGTGGGAATAAAAATAACATTGGACCATTTAAAACTCAAGTAATGCTTATATTATTAGAAGTTTTTTCACACTAAAAAGATACTGATTCAGAGGTTGCTGCGTTGTTTTCGCCATAGGGGAAAAAACTGCTTTGAAATTCATTTGGATTTGTATAAGGTCTTTTTGAATCCTTTCAGATGTGTCTTTGTAAAATACAAAGTGCTGAAAGAGTAAACAAATATGATAATTTTATGACATACTTTGTTGGTTGTTTTAGTGTAACCGGTGCATCTCCCTTACCCTGGCAGCAATGAGAGGAAACAGCCTCCATTGACTGCAGGCAGGAGAAACAGAAAAATGCAGGGGGGATAATGCAGAGACTTACCCTGCAGTGCTGTAGTCCATGGAAGCTTTATTACTGAATTCTATCACAGGAATCTCAGGCTTCAGCAAGGTGTTACTGCTGCTTTTAATATTGATTTGTGAACGAGTAAACACGAAAGCATTATTAACTGTACATTGGTGCATAATTGTATTTGAGAGCACATTTATCAAATAAGACCAGATGGAAATGTTCTTCGTTACAAAATTGGCTATTAGGGTTTTGAAGAGAGGTTAAAATTACATGGCATTGTTGTTTCTCCAGTGCGGGTTTGACTGCCAAGTTTCTGTAAATATACAAGTGCAGTAAAATATAAAAATAAGAATATTGAAAAGACCAGGGAGAAATGAGGGACAGAAAAGCCTTTCAGTCTATGATCAAGTTCTTTCTAAATGACCTTGCATGTGTGTGACAGGCCCAAAGCTTGCATTAAAACATTTTGTTTATGAAGAATAAATGTTGGGAATGTGAAAAGAAAAACAGGCCTGGATGCCAGATTCACAAATGTCTCCAAGGTGGGAGCCATCACCTCCATCAGCAGTTGTGATCCATCTGCCCCCGGTGGGGGAGAAGGGGCTTAGACAGAAAAGAGCTATTAAATTCAGTCCACATACAAAATCAAAGGAGAGTAAAGAACCATAATTTCATGCAGTAAAAGTTAGACAATTACCAGTAAAATGTCATGCTTTGAAAAATACGTGTAAATGAAAGTGAACAGTATTTCACCAAATATGTATGTTCTTTATCACTTGGTACTTCCCACAGTTTCACAAATGATAACAATCCTGGCAGCTTTAACTTTGTTTTGTAAATACATTAAAAAACTTCTCTGTGAAAGTGAGTATATTCCAGTGTTACTCAATTGGCACCATAGTTCTCACTCAGTCTCCTCAGGCTAAATGATTAATCCAAACTGTATATTATAGTTCTCATGCTGTACTTTTCCTCCAGCTAAGTAAACTGGGTATTTGCAGACAAGATTTTTCAAACTTAATCAATGCAACTGAGAAAAAAATCTATAAGGTTTGCAGAACCACTCTAGTCCTTATTTGCAAAAAGAGTCATTGTGATCTCTTTCCCATTGCCAGTGTTTTTGGTAGGGGGTACCAA
>NW_015090830.1:8167470-8175414 GCF_001431845.1 Calidris pugnax | reverse complement strand
CTATTTCCTCTCTGCTACATCTGTGTAGTTGTGGCTGTTGGCACAACGGGCTTCTGCTGCCACCTTTTCAGATCCTCCAGAGGACATTTGGGCTACTCTGCTTTATACCACCGCTGCTCAATGACTTCCAAATCCCATTATCTTGTAGGATTTTATCTCTGCAGGTGTGTTTTGAGCAATGTTATATTTAATAAACTACAATAGAAGAAACTAATTTGAAAGAAATGACCAGATTTTGGGGTGTACTTAATTTGCTTGATTTCGATTAGTCTGCTTAGGCATTGGATGTTTTGCATTGGATGTTTTGGGAGGGCTTGTTAAGGGTTTTCTTTATATTGATAACTAATACTGCAAGTGATACAGTGAACCTGCTTTTAATTATTCAAATGGCATTTTTATTGTGACCACATCACATTTGTACAAATCATGCTTTTAAAATATAATTTCTGTAATTAATCATAAGAGATACTCTATTTTATAGTATAGACACTTGGATGGGGAACAATTCCTAGTAATATACTGCTTTCTGATGGACGATGGGAAGAATCAGTGTCTTTTCTCCTTTTCTTTTTTTTCTTACAAGTGTACATATTTATGCACCATCTGCCAAGAACGGAGCATGGAAACATGTTGTCAGTTAGTGAACTGCTGTCTGGCCTGTAGTTACCATCCCAGCCCTTGAGGTTAAGAAAAGTTTGCATTTTTGAGACCAGATTTAGGTATTGAGTCAGCAGAGATTTGGCTCTTTCCTTCCGTGCGTTCACTGGCTTTTGGAAGGATTTAGGCTTAACCATCGAATTCTAGGGCACAGGCTCTTCAAAATACATCTCCTCATGAAATACATACAAATATACAACTGTGTCAGGTTCCTAGGGAGATGCCACCGGCAGGCACTGGGGAAGTTCCAGACTGGACTCGGTGATGAATGGGACCTGGATTCCAGATAACAGGCTCCTCCTCAGAGCTCGGTAAGGGAGCAGAGGGAGCCATTGAAGGCGCCGGCGCTGCCCCTTTGCTCCCTCAGCTTCCATACTGAGCGTGGGGCAGATGGGAGGGAGCACCCCATTGGTCAGTCTGGGTCACCTGACCTGCCCACCTGCCTTCCCCACAGGGGTGACCCTTCCGGTCAGCTGACCCCGGTTGCCACGGCAACCAGTGTACGCCAGGGCCCCTCCTTGAGCAGCGAGCTGGCCCTGCTGCACCCCAAACCAGGACATTGCCATGTGAGACTGTGTTTAAAAATGTGAAGTACATGTTTCTTGCTTAGCTTTTATTGGTAACCTACAGCATTTTTATCTTACCTTAGTTTACTACGATACTTTTCCGAGTGTCTAACTCATGTAAGAGCTGAATCTCGTAGACCACACCAGGAATTGCTGATACTCAACAAAGTGGATTTTGCTTGTGAATGTGGCAGTTTAAGCTATGAAAGTCAGTGATGCATTTTTTTCTTTCAATGACGAAATTTCAAGATTATAGAATTGCCAATGCTAGTTGTCAAAATGTAAAATCTTTTCAGATACCTTTTATATTTACAGTTTCATAAATTTTTAACAAAAAATGTTTTGTTTTTTTTTAAACTTACAAATCACATTCATTAGGTATTTAGGTCTGCAGTTGTTGGCCTGCTCTGGTTGGTGAGCACGGTAGTTCCTTCATTCTTTTCTGTTACAATATTAGAAAAACCTGATTTTCCCAAGCTGCTCCAACCAAGCAGTAGACTGATTCCTTTGACAATCTAGAGTTCTTTTACTGAAAAACATGAGCTTTAATAACAGTATAATTTTGAAAAACTTTATGAAGACTAGAAATTGTTAAAACCATGTACTAAGCATCTTTTGACCAGAGGTAACAGAACAATGTAAGTACCAAGGAACACTGCAATAAATATCCAGATAGGAACACCAGAAATTCAACAACTAGTTTCTGTTAAATTTGTTATAACATCTCTAGAAATGGCTACAGAAATAAACATACAGAGATATGTTACTCTGTTTGAAATTCTACTTGCCAAAAGCAACCAGATGACAATTTTAAGCTTGAGTTTGTTGGGGAAAGCTTTACAAAACAAAAATGAGGCCCAGCAACCCCAGGAACAGTCATAGCCAAAGAAGCTGTGCGTGTAATGGCAGCATAAAACACTATTAACATTGTCATTATGTTTAATACAAGTACTGGAACAGCTCTTGCTGTAAAGGTGAAAAAATTTTTTTATCCTAGTTATAAACATACCTGACAATGAAGTATTTGATCAGTTATTTAATTTTAATTTTTCAATTTTAAAATAAGCTTTCCAGCATTTTTGTGTCCCAGTAATACCAAAGTATTTAATTATATGTATATGTCATTGAGAAATTGGGAAGTTGGGAAAATTGGGAAGTTTGAAAAGTTATTACATAATAGTATAAGCAAATGAAAATATCTGCTGTTATTTGCGATTGTACGAAGGCATTACATAGGAGTCATCATGCTATTAGAAGAGTTTCTTTTTTTTAAGGATAGGGCGAAAAGGTTATGAAATCAGTGAAGGGTGATCTTTCATGATGAACACCATGTCAGCACTGCATTATACTTGGCCTCATTCTGTCCCTGGACATACCAAGTATTTACAGCAATTATCAACAGTTTACATCTGATTCATTTCAAGGATTGTACTCCATTATTTAAATTAACTAGCTTCCTAATCCCTCCTATCTGTTAGTATCATAGTAACAGTGACTTGCTGTAGCTATGATTAACATCATCAGTTTCTGTAAAAAAAAAATTATGAGCCTAGGTTGTTCTTTTGTGTCACTACCCATGACTACAGCTTTGCAGTAGTTGCACTGCCAACTCAGTTTTCAGCACTGGAGTCTAATTTAGACCTGTAAGTGGATAGACTGTGTGCACACTTTGGAACTTCGGGAGAGGTTCAAGTGCAGTGCTGGGGAAAAATCCCCAGGCTCTGATAATGTTAAAGAAATTTTTGGACTTCCAAGAAATAAAAATGTAATGCAGTGAAAAACCTGCTGTGTTTGGCAGATGTATTCAGAAGAAAGAAAGCAATTTTGGTTATCTCAAGCTACAGATTGATAATAAAAAAAGATCTCAAATCCTGAGAAATTTGCAAAACAGCACAATTGCCATTTTACAGGTGATGTCTAACTCCCATTCAGAAAGCTTGTTCCTCTACATGAGCAAACAGTATCATGGCTTCAGCCGCTCCACTGAAACTGAAGCAGACTGCTTGTTCATTCAAGCTTCTGTTGAATTGTTCTGAGGATGGTGCAGGATTGTACTGTCATCCTGTTTTCAAAATGGTGTTTTCCACTGTTAATGTCAAAATAAATTTTGGGGTGGAAAGTATTTGAATGTCCTAGATAATGGCCACCTTATGAATTCAGTTTGAATCCATTACACTACTGTAATAAGACTAGCAAAAGCATGGTAATGTCCTAGATCAAATGAGAATGTGTGGCTTTAATATATTATGTTTCTTCTAATGCTGTTCTATCTTTATGTAGCTCACGTGCTCCTTGGAAGTAGTAAGAGTGAAAGCAGGGGCAATGTTCCTTTTTTACTTTCTTTTAGACTTTTAATATTTTCATCAAGTAAATCAATTAGAATCACTAAAAGGCGAGGAAATGAAAAATAGCAATGCTAAATGTGCTAAATTTAAAAGAAAGCATGTAATAGAAATCTGTTATCTAGTAGAAAGAAATGAGATATGTGCATGAGTGCTTATGAGTGTGTGTGAGTAGGTGTGTACAGAGGGAATGGTGAGAAACTAAGGAAATGCCCATTTGTTTTTTCCACATAGACAAATTATGTTCCTACAGCCATTAACCAAGTAGACGTATGGCATCATTTCACAGAGAAATTTGTGTGTAAGAAATTCTTCATCAGTTCCCTCTTATTCCTGAAAAATGCATTCAGCACAAGTGTTCTGTGAGCTATCCCAAAAGTAAAATACTTAAAAATATTTTGAGAGACCGTGACGATGTATTCTAAGAAGTAAACTAGATATCTTTAGAAATAATCTTAAAGTTTTGGGGTTTTTTTCAGTAGAAATTTAGAAATTTAAAAGGAGCTTCTCATTTGTCATGAGGCATGTATGCGATATGAAAGGGAATGTTTTTGGAAGACCAAAAACAGTCTTCAGGAAATAATGATATTCTGGATCTGGAGATGGCAATAAACCGCTTGCTAGTATCACAACCAGTCCAGAATGATCCTAGGTAATCCTGTCATCCGTATCCTTGTACTAAATGACATCTTTACTCGAGAGAGAGTAAGGCAGACAGTCGGGAGTCCAGGAGATGATATTCAGAAGGCCAGCTATAGATTCTTTATATGTATTTCAGTGATTCTTTGAAAATACTGAATGTCTAATCAATAAGAATAAACATTTCTATATGCCATATTGAGCTCCGGATGTTTAAAACACATGAGTTCCTGTCTGAAAATTCAGATAAAATTCCTATATCTAAGAGACCATAAAATAATACTCCATGTAGTGACAGAGTTATCTGTCTTAATTCCTATATAAATCTTGAAAGTCAATATTTAATTTTTAAGTGATATTTATAGTAGTAATTTTATTATGGTTTTCTGGACTCATCTCTGAAGAAGCAGCTGTAGAATGGAAGTAAATGTCAGAGCCAAAGGCTTATTTGATTAAACTATGGCAACAGCATTAATCTTCAAAAGGAAATCAAGATAATAGAGGGGGCTGGATGGACCAGGAGATTGATAATTGGTTAGAAAGCTTTTGACCTTTGAGCTGGTAGTTCAGATTTAAGCCAAGTCAGTAGTGACTGAAAATCATTATTCTCTGATAGCAGTGCAATTGCTGTGTGAAATGGGTGATTGGTTTCATTCCAGTTCCTAGTGAACTGGTACTCTCATTGCAAAAATAGCTACTGCCATTGTCAGGGGTTTAAGGAAGGAAAGGACAAGGAAACTTCTTGACTTTGTCTCCCTCAGAAGTACTTTGGGATGGGAGGGAGTGGAGAAGCTACAGTCCACTGGCACAGCTACTATCAGGCTGTTGTTAAGGAATTAAAAACTTTGGATTCCTGTTTTGTCCATGTGACATCTCATTTAAATTAATAAAAGTGAAAGTTTTATATGTAACAAAATGCTAAACACTTTTATAATGATATTTCTCATTTATAAGAAGTTAGATTGTTTTTCCTATTTGCAGTAGGAAAAAAGCGTGTGGCAATAGAGATTTACTTATTTCTTTGTCGATTCACAGAAGACTGTTAAGCAAGTACTTTATATGAATCTATTTGACCTTGGAGTTGTGCTTGGTCTGTTTTGGGTCAATAGATAATTCAAACCTGAATTGAGCAACTAAAGATTTACAACTGCTTGTCTATGTCACATTGTGTTTTTCCCTCCTTAATTGGATGACCTGAAGTTAATAATTAATTCCACCTGAAACCAATATAACTTAATCCTGTAAGAAGACATTTAGGTTGCTGGCAATCTCAAGAACCACAGAGAGTCATATTAAAATGATGGAGGATTGCATTTGTTCTCCTCTTACTCTTTTGAATAAAACTTGGTTACATTTACCATCTCCTTTACCATCCACTTCCTCTCATTCTTTTTACCTGTGAAGAATGTGGTGATGTTGCTAACATCGCTGTGCTTCCTGACTTTTTTTTTTCAGTTTGCTTCTTTCTTCACTCTTTTTTCTGAGTCCTCTGCAAACCACGAGGGTGTTCTGTTGCCTCAGCATGCTTGTATAGCCGTGTCTTTTATATGGTTTATGCTTAGATTAATAATGCTTTATCTATTCTTGCCTATTTCAGTATCTTCCCTTCTTTTAAATCACTTTAAATTTCGACTGTGTGCTATGTATTGTCACTGTAAGGTATTAAGTTCCATTTCTTTAAAAAACATTCACTCTGCCCCACTTGAACACCCCCCCACCCCACCCCCCCTCTAAAATTCACAGTATTTAAAGTATAACTCTGTCTCATTTTACTATGTAGATAGTCCAGCTAATAGGGTTCACTAGTAGAGTAATTCTACAATAGGTGGGAATAAAAATAACATTGGACCATTTAAAACTCAAGTAATGCTTATATTATTAGAAGTTTTTTCACACTAAAAAGATACTGATTCAGAGGTTGCTGCGTTGTTTTCGCCATAGGGGAAAAAACTGCTTTGAAATTCATTTGGATTTGTATAAGGTCTTTTTGAATCCTTTCAGATGTGTCTTTGTAAAATACAAAGTGCTGAAAGAGTAAACAAATATGATAATTTTATGACATACTTTGTTGGTTGTTTTAGTGTAACCGGTGCATCTCCCTTACCCTGGCAGCAATGAGAGGAAACAGCCTCCATTGACTGCAGGCAGGAGAAACAGAAAAATGCAGGGGGGATAATGCAGAGACTTACCCTGCAGTGCTGTAGTCCATGGAAGCTTTATTACTGAATTCTATCACAGGAATCTCAGGCTTCAGCAAGGTGTTACTGCTGCTTTTAATATTGATTTGTGAACGAGTAAACACGAAAGCATTATTAACTGTACATTGGTGCATAATTGTATTTGAGAGCACATTTATCAAATAAGACCAGATGGAAATGTTCTTCGTTACAAAATTGGCTATTAGGGTTTTGAAGAGAGGTTAAAATTACATGGCATTGTTGTTTCTCCAGTGCGGGTTTGACTGCCAAGTTTCTGTAAATATACAAGTGCAGTAAAATATAAAAATAAGAATATTGAAAAGACCAGGGAGAAATGAGGGACAGAAAAGCCTTTCAGTCTATGATCAAGTTCTTTCTAAATGACCTTGCATGTGTGTGACAGGCCCAAAGCTTGCATTAAAACATTTTGTTTATGAAGAATAAATGTTGGGAATGTGAAAAGAAAAACAGGCCTGGATGCCAGATTCACAAATGTCTCCAAGGTGGGAGCCATCACCTCCATCAGCAGTTGTGATCCATCTGCCCCCGGTGGGGGAGAAGGGGCTTAGACAGAAAAGAGCTATTAAATTCAGTCCACATACAAAATCAAAGGAGAGTCAAGAACCATAATTTCATGCAGTAAAAGTTAGACAATTACCAGTAAAATGTCATGCTTTGAAAAATACGTGTAAATGAAAGTGAACAGTATTTCACCAAATATGTATGTTCTTTATCACTTGGTACTTCCCACAGTTTCACAAATGATAACAATCCTGGCAGCTTTAACTTTGTTTTGTAAATACATTAAAAAACTTCTCTGTGAAAGTGAGTATATTCCAGTGTTACTCAATTGGCACCATAGTTCTCACTCAGTCTCCTCAGGCTAAATGATTAATCCAAACTGTATATTATAGTTCTCATGCTGTACTTTTCCTCCAGCTAAGTAAACTGGGTATTTGCAGACAAGATTTTTCAAACTTAATCAATGCAACTGAGAAAAAAATCTATAAGGTTTGCAGAACCACTCTAGTCCTTATTTGCAAAAAGAGTCATTGTGATCTCTTTCCCATTGCCAGTGTTTTTGGTAGGGGGTACCAAGCAATAAATAACTAGGGCTGTACTCTGCATGTTAAAAATATTTTTAAGGAAGCAGGAACTTTCAGCGCTAACACCAAAAAGCTGGACTCTTTTTTTATTTCTTGGCTTTCCAAACTTCCTAATTTATTTCTACATCAGCAGACTCCAGACTCCTGCAATGTGTATGGTTTTAAATGCATGCTTCAGCTGCTGTTTTTAACTGATATCAAGTGTTATCGATCCATGAAGTTAATATTGTTGCTATCAAATCCAATTCAATAACATGAAGAACTAACACTAAGGAAAGAACAGGCCGCTTTAGTTTGGTTTGGATTTTTTATTTTCTATTAGTGATTTCTGAGACACAAAAAGCTTGTACAGTGTTGGGATTCTTTTCTCCTTGGACAGTTGGGTTGGTTTTTTGGGGGGGGTTTTTTGGTAGGTATGCTAATTTTTTTATATAAG
>NW_015090830.1:8068430-8167460 GCF_001431845.1 Calidris pugnax | reverse complement strand
GCAAATGTTGTTGTTTTGGTAAGCTTGTAGTAAAGCATGTGATTCAAATCCAGCTTGTCTTTTCTAGAAAGTTAAAAAAAAAACAACCAAATTAAGTTAGGGGAGGTTTGGTTCTGCTGCTGCCTTCATTCCAAATATGATGAATTTGAAGGGCAGAAAAGATCACCATGTCCATCTGGTCTGAGTATTTGAATAGTGCCAGCTACTGGAATTGGAGTCAATTGCAACTACAGTAAACTTATTCTCAGTAAATAAAATGACTTGGGCATAATAAATTTGTGGTTGAATAGTAGTAAAAATTTCAAAATTAAATATAGTTATATCTTTAATAAATAATTCCTTCCACTGAAGTTAAAGTAAATGCTGTGATTTTTATTTATTTTTTTTTTTTTTTCCCCAAATAAGATATTGTAGCTTCCTAAGGTGCTGAAAGTTGTTAGTATTAACCCAGTGGAGGGGGAGACTGGAAGTACTGCCAAGCAAGTTATACATTTATAAATTCAAAATGTATGTTGTAGTATACTATTAGCTTTTGTTTGAATGTTTACTTGAAGTATGGAGATTCTGGGTTATTAATGTCTGTACAAATGGCTTATTCCCCTTTGCCTGCATAATTTGTCTGCAACTTCTGTGTTTGTAAATTTCAAAAAGCCTTAATTTAATATAATCTAATGTTTTGGCACAGAGTGGGTATTACATCTCTCTTTAGTAGCCCCTTATCTTGAATAAGAATACTGCCTTGGGTGTGAAAGAATGCAAATAGATATACACCAGCTTAGCTGTTTGTCTTCCCTTGAGTTTTCTCTGCTTTTATAGTCTTATATCTGGATGCCATCTCTCTTTTAATATCCCTTCAGCCTTATTTTTGGACTCCCTTGTTTTTTAATTTCCTTTTTTTCTTCCCTCCTATTCATTTTTCTTTCTGTCCATCTGCATTCGGAAATTCCAATATACAAACAACTGAATAAAAAAATAAAAAGCACTGAAGAACCCTCCAATTTTTTAATCCTATTGAAGTAATAGAAAATATTTTCTAACATTTTTCGTTTGTTTTTGTTTTCCTAATGATCTTAAACATTAGATCAAGGTTCACGTAAGAATGTGTCTCAGAGCTGTAATAGGAACCAGTTCATGATATGCTGGTTATGGAAGTTGCTTCTGTGAGTTATAGACTTTGAACTTATGAGAAAAATTACTATCTCACTATATATGATACTGATTTATACTATTATGGTAGTGAAAAAATTGGCTGCAAAACCATTGTGAAAAGAACAAAATGTTATATGCCTTGTCCCTAGCTCATATTATCACTCTTCCATCCTTTTTGAAGAAATCTTTGTATGTTTATTTTCACGCTGTGATGAATGATAGCTGACACAAAGGAAATCCAGCCAAGGTAATGCATACAAATCAGAGCCATAATATGATGCTCTGCAGTAATGCCTACTGGCAGTAAAAATCCCACAAGTTTTAGACAGCTCTAAGGAACGTGAACAGGTTCATTCTGAATGTTTGCTGAGTGGGGTCCATCAGCTTCACAGGGTATCTGTGTCCTGCCGTATTCAGACAAGAGGCAAAGAAGAAGCGCTGTATGGAGATCGAGTTTTTCTTTGGTTTTTTTTAATGCTAGATTGAGTTCCCTAATAACAGACTTCATGGGGGTTTTTTCTCTTAATTTTTTATTCTCATGAGAAACAACTGTTGACAATGACAATTTAACTTTTGTATGTTTTTTACAGGCTATAGTGACCCAGTCAGTTGAGGATTGTGGTGAATGAGCCCAGCTAACGTCTGAACTTCACTTATGTAAGGTCTTCGAAGATGCGGCATCATATTAACAGGTAGGTTGCTTAAAAATGCTGTAGATATCTGTGTCATCTCCAAAGAACTTGTAGTAATTGCAGTCAACTCATAGTGTTAAACCTAATGGACTCAGGTCTCACCCTTCAGTTTTGTTTTTTGTGGGTTTTTTGGTTTGAGTTGGTGTTTTTTTGTTTTGTTTTTTTTTTTAATTTATTAAACACAAATTTATTTCAGGCCCATGAAATTGAGCTGGAGAAATTCAGAAATCTAGTATCTTTTCTGCATATCTCAACAGAAATACTTTTGTTGCAATATCTAGAGAATATAGTACTGCTGACCATTTCACTAATTACAAATGCCTGAGATGTTTGTTACTTTTTCAGGCTATTTCAATTTACATGTAGATTGGAGAAAATATAGGTACCTTTACAGTCTGTTCTGCATCCTTAAAGGACAGAAACATATTTTTTCTTCCTAACTTTTATTTTTATGATGCTTTTTTTCTTGTAATTGTGTGGTCTTATTTTTGTCAAATGGTATTTGTCTCATTTCAAAAACATACCTTAGTCTCATGAAAAAATTTCTGCTAAAAAACAATGTCATAGGCTTCCTCATGTTTATTAATATGTCATTGCCTACTTAAGTCATTACTTACGGAATCCACTATAAACTGGTTTTACTGTTTTCTTGGCAAGAACTTAATGCTGGGGTTAATAATAAAAAAATCAGTTAGAGACAGCTATAAATTCTGTAACTTTAAAGTTAATTATCATATATTTTGAGGGTAAAGCCTAAATGAATTTGAAGCACAGGCTCCAGAAGATGGCAAAGGTTGGTGAGTTTTTTGGGTTATATTTTTTTAGCACTTCGGTCTAGGAAACATTGTACACTGGAGAAAAAAGTGCAGGTGACATGGAGTACTTTGTGTATCCCAGCTTTGTTGCACGCTTGCTGTGAACACTTCATTTGTAGGCAGATGTAGAGTGAGGAAGAACTAGATGCTGATTGTCCTCTTATGAATTTATATGGAAAAGGCAAAAGCTGTGGAGAGTTATTTAAGGCTCACTGTCATTTAATTTCAGTGGAAAATAAAATCAAAGCCTTTATATATTGTGCTTATTAAAAACATTATTGATATTTTCTTTACAGTAAGAATGCTACCCTTGATTTCAACAGATAATATGCTTTTATGCTGTCCAGTGCAGTTGTGCAGCTGATACAAAAGACAGGTTCTTTTACACATGGCTGCATTTTGGTAACTGTGTGATACATCTTATGTAAATGCTCAAAAATTCAAGATGTATATTTGCCACAAAATTCTGGTGAAAACTTCAGATAAAAAGTTGGAAGTATCTGGATGCTAGTTTTTCTTTTTACTCAAGGCTATCTTTAGTGCTTGTTTTTTGGGACAAATATCACAAATATCACTTACCAAACTCTGGGCTTCTGACATAGTTAAAATGAATTAGGAAATTGAGACTATATTTCAGTGACTCTGCCAAATATATAAAAGAAAGCTTCTCTGATGTCAGTGTGATCAGCACTTGTTATCTTGACTAGGCTCGCTGGAATTGTGCCACAGGAACTTGGGATGCAACTATCACTTCTGCTTTGTAAAACAGTTTTTGGATGATATATGTACTTTGCCTTTAAAATGTGGGTTTGGGGGTTTCTTTGGCACCTGGATTGTAATCAAAATTGCATATTGTTTCAGGGCATTCAGGTAGACGGTGTGAAAATGCAATGAGAAGGATTAATAGAGAGCAAATAATGTGGAATGATTTTATTAAATTTTATTTTCAACTGATGAGATCAGCACTTAGTAGAATACCTTCTGAGAACACCCCTGTGTGGACTAAGGTGAACCTTGGCAGGCTTGGCGTGTGACTTGATAATGAGTTTATATTCTCAGTGCATATATAATGAAATAAAGTGTTAAAAAGAAATTAGGGGCCTAGTTAAATATCTGTTTTAAGATTTTAAACAGGGTAAGTGATCTAATTCTCAGTGCTATGGTACAAACTCTACACTATTTTAGATGCACAAATGTACATATATATTGTGTATGAACTCAGCTTTTCATATGGATTAGACTGGCCCATATGGGCTCGATATGTTTACATTGGTACACATGCATATTAGTAAGGATGTGGAAGTCAGCATATTAGTGAACATGTGATAGAGCAGTACTACTACAACAAAAAGCTATGTATTCTTCTCATTCAGCATGGGTTTAAGTGCTCAAATCTTTGTTCTAGCTATATAAATTTCTGCTAAATTTAGCTATTAAATTTCTATTAAGATAAGGAAAATAGGCTCTAGATTTGTGAACTTAGAAGAGCTTAACACAGAGACCAAACATTATGTAGCTGTCTGCCCTGTCCCTCACAGCACATTCCCTCCTCTCCTTTTCACTGTGGGTTTTAGAGCTGAACGTGTTCTTTGAAAGTGTGCATAGCAGACAGTTTTCCAGGTCGTCATAATATCACCCAGTCTGGCAAAACAAGAGTGATAAACATAGGAAAAAATCCTTTTGTTGTTATCAAGGAAATACTACAGGAGAGATGAAGAGGCAGCTTGATTGTGGGACAACAATCCATAATTTACTTTGCAGATGTCTCTGTAATTTAAGCAGCAGGCAGCACAACCGCACAGTTCTAGATGCTCTGGGGAAAGGATACACAGAGCCTCGTAAATCATGGTAAGGATTAAAAGCAATGAACATTCATCTTCTTAACCTCGTAAAGCAGTATTGCAAAGCCAAGGATTACAACTTATTGTGCTTGTAATCTTTGTTCAGGGATAAAGGGTGTCAACTTTTTTAAAAGCTTTTCTCAATTAACAGTAACCCCTACCTTTTGAGAAGGCCGAAGGCTGTTTTCAAACTGATTTTAAAAGAATTCCTAATATTAAAGGAATACTTAATGTTTCCCACAAAAGAAGGAAGAAAAAAAAAAAGATTCCTGGCTGTGGCCATTGTTTGTTTGTAAGCCAAACAATAGTTTATTTCTAAGCCCTGATCTGTTTCTAATGTTATTATTCATGAACGTGTTTGAAAACTTTGCTTAACAGACGCAACACAAAAAAGCTACAGATAGATATTAAGTTCCATACGGTTAGTAAGATTTCTCAAAAGGTCTCACATAAGGCGGTCTAGACAAATCTAGAATATGTGCTAAGGCGGTAGGAAAAGAACACATGGAGAGCAGTTAGCAATTCTGAGCAGTCCAAAAGGAATTTCTGAATAGAGATGCTCTAATGTTGAAGAATAATTTTCCAGACAGAGATGTCCTTCAAAATATTTTTCCCCTTATATGTTCTTTAGGCATGTAATAATTTCTATCATAGAGAATACAACAATTATATAACATCTTTAAGCAAAAGATAGAGTTGGACCATGTCCTAATTGCAATAGTTGTGTCTTAGAATTTTGAATCTCTAAAATTTTAAAAAATGGAAGATCTACGTGTGTAATTTGAGGCTTCTGGGTAATTCAAACCTTTGGCTTGTCTACAGACAGAGACCGCGCTATAATTTTAATAGTCAGTCATTGTTTACAGAGAATCTTTCCTAGAGAGGGCTTCCTGAGTACTTACAGATCACAATCACAAGAATATTGGTTTGTCAACTGCTTCAGGCCAGACCATTATAAACAGCACTGTAAAGTTTTACTGGCCTCAGGCAAGACTTTGGCATCTCTTCAGGATTGCTGTATGCTCTCATTATCTCGTGAAGTTTGTATTGGAAATGTCTTCCTGGGCAGATTTTCTGTGGTGATTTTTCTTCTAATTTGACTATTTTTCTTTTTTGGCTTTTTTTTTTTCTTAATTTGAGTATGTGAAAGTTCGTGTAATTTCTAATATTCCATTGAGATGTTTGGTTACTCTAGAAATCTAGCCAATAAAACAGGGAGACAGAATTTGCCTGTACAGCTACCATGCTAGGCAAGAATGATGCAGTTACTACGAAACTAAGTAGTGGGCTTGCATATTATTTGTACATAGACACTTTTCTTTCTATGATTTCATGTAAGCTTGAAGATGTTTTCTTTCCCATTATTTTTTTTTTTCTTTAATATCATAAATGTGAGCTACATGGACAGTTTTTTTATCCTCATAAAACACATAATGTTTCATTCATGAATCCTGGAATAGATCACTGGTTAAGGGTCTGTGAAGGAAACAGCTGGCTATTTAGTGGATGGGCAAAAAGTGTTCTTTATTTAGGAGTGTTAATTTCACCTAATGTAAATGTCTTTTATTATTTTTAATAAAGCCTTCTATAAATTTTAGTATGTATGATGGGCATAGAACATTCTATTTTAAGAAAGCATGATGGGCAGGTGCTGTTTACAGCTGAAGAGCTGAGACTGAGATTTTTCTTGTCTCGTGCACAAAAACATGCACCTTTCAAAACTATTTATTGATTTGAGATTCTTCAGATTTTACTGCCAACTTGATATTTAAAAAGACATTAATTTTCTGAGCATGGATTAGTTTTTACCCTCTTTAACAAGCTGATGGAACAAATATTTGAGTTTCGAAGCCTATACCTGGTTGAATTGTGACTTCCAAAGATGGAGACTAAAACTCAAGGTAGTCAAATTCTTAAGGAAATTCTAAATTTGTTTCACATGGTTGAAATGAAAGAGTTAAATTAAACTTGACATATGTAATACTTTTATTCACTTGAAACAAATAATAGAAAATGGCAATTTGTTGAAATGAAATTGCACAAAAATAGCTGCTTAAAGAAATTGCTTATAAAACTTTGCAAGGAAAATAGAATGTTCTGGAGCTGTTAAGGTTTTTCAGGAGTAAAGCTTAAGTTACAGAAAAGAGGATGTTGGGCTTTTTGTTTGTTGTTGTTTTTTGTGTGGTTTTTTTCAGCAATGAAGAATTGCATGAAAGTAATCATGCTACTACTGAATCCTGGTATTTTCAATATGTTTGAAAATTACTGGTGTCTTTTAAAGTCCATCATAAATGAGTAGATGCTAGCAAAAAAGCAGAATCTGTTGAATTAGGTGAAAGTAGGTAAAAATCTGTCTAAGTCTCAACTATTTCAGGAAGTGGTTTGTGGTACTGGTGAGCCATGGGCTGCTGCATTTGGAAGCAATTTATACTGCTATTTTACCAGTACAGCGCCGTGCCAAAACGAATTAGTTTTGCTGAAAAAGACCTATTGGCAATGGGGTAGCACCGGGCTGTCATAACAATTTGTCTTCAACTTCTTACTGAGTGTCCTTATATGGTACTGTATTATGTGAGCATCTGCTTGCATTCCACTCACTGCAGCAAGCATGCCTTCAGAAACAAGGGAGTGTGAAAGAACAGTGAGAATTACAGGATCAAAATATGAGATTTGTACAGCAATAAGAGCCAAAATGTCAAGCTTGCTATCTTGAGAACGTGTTCAAAGAGTCAGTGGAATTCACTTGGAAAAATTCTAATCTGTTTGCAATATGAAGCACTTGCTTCACTCAGTGCTTGGTGCAGTCAAAATTAGCACAGGTTCTTCCCAGTCTTAATCCCATATTTAGATGAATGCTATTAAAAATAAAGTAGGAGTTCAGTGTACATTTCACACACCCTTTGCCTCTCCAAGGAGACTGTCATTGATCAGAAGCTGCACTGATGCAGTTTTCTTCATCCTTGCTGTTGAAATCTTCATTTGCCAAGTTGGCAAAGGAATAATACGTCTGATACTTGCTATGCTAATGTGCCTTGCTTTGCTGTACTGGTTGCATATACTCTGAACTTGGAATTGGTATGAAATCATGGAAGGCAATCAAGATCCTTTTAAGTATGTTCTCCTGCTTTTCTGTACCGTCAACTTGTAGGTTCGTAAGTGTCCATGAAGGGCCTTTGGGAGTTCTGTATTTTCTATACAGCTCCTGTAGGATTTACAAGGGTGATATGGATATCTAAATATCCTGTTATTTTGGGTGTATGGGAGTCTATAAAGGCGTTGAAGAAAGGTGTTTCCAGATTTTTTTTGCTGCAAACTGTTTCTTTCCTGGGGAGTGTTTTTGGTGATGGATGCCAAGGCTGAATTTATTTGTCTGATAATGGACATCAGTAGTAACATATGGGAGCCTCTACAGAGCTCGGTGCTACAAACCTTTATTTGCATTGGTAAGCCTGGCACTGGTCTCGCAGTGCTTAGTGGTATTACTCACATAAGTATGAGCTTTGGAAAGAAAGAGTGGAGATTAGGTTTTTAATTATAAACATTGTATACTTTTAAGACTTACTTCAATATGTATTTCCAAGATGAGATGGTGCAGAAATTCAGATTTTACAGTCCACTGGGTACATACAACATCCTATAAAAATTTCAGTCAAACTTCATGAAGGAAAACCAGATGTGTACAAAAAGTCAAGTGCTAACTGTACAAGATCAGGAATATCTGTCACCTCTATGAAGTATAATCTATTCAAAAATCTTTCACTATATGGAGAAATTAAGCACATAGAGGCTATGCATGACTCATTCCTAAAATCAAGGAACTTTGTTTAATGTTGATTAAAAATCTATGGCAAGAGTATAGGATTTTTTACTTTCACTACACCTGGGGGAAATGTATTTTTCTGATGTATATCTGAGGTTTAGAAATAGAAATCACAGAATGGTAAGGGTTGGAGGGGACCAACAAAGAGAAAGCACAAAGCTGTTTGCAGAACTGCTCCTCATAGTGACAAAATGGCTTACATTCGGAGTGAAAGTGTGAAAAGGGTTTGGCTATGATCTTAGACATGGCTTTATTCAATATTATCACTAACATGATGGGTGATGACATAGAAATATGCATTGCTTATAAATTTTGTAGATAAAATTTCCATCTACAAAACTAATGAGAATTAAGAGTGTTTAGAGGCTAGACTGAGCATTCAAAATAACAGTGAAGAATGGAGAAGTAATCACCAAAGGGTGTGGTGAAACTTAAACAAATAAACATCCTTGTGCAGAAATCACCATAGACAAAATACGGACTGAGGAACAACAGATTAGGTAGCTATTCGGGGGAGTGGAGAAGGGAAGGAGGGATTAGAAACTGAGGATGACTCTGTAAAATCATGTCAGGATGGAGGGTTCAAAATTTGGGATGTGATTTGATGACTGGAGAAAGGCAGATTTTGCACGTAGTTGTGGAGGAATCATTAAATCCTCCTAACGCCTATGTCTGGGCCCATGAAGGAGAAGTTAGTGATTGAGAACAGTCAGCACAGATTTGACAAGAAAAATTCATGGCTGACCAACCTGATTGCTTTCCACAAAGAAATGACTGGATTTGTGAACATAGAGAAACCAATGAGTGTTGCATACTTTGAATTTAAGAAGGTTTTCAATGCTGTTAGTGTTGAACATTACACTCTGGATGGGTGTAATGAAAACTAGATGGATAAAAAGCTGGTTGGATGGTTGGGACCAGGGTGTACTGGTTAGTGGATCATGTGCGACTTACAGGCCCGTGGCAATTAAGTACCTCAGGTGTCTGACATGGGGCCAGAAGAGGTGGCATCTGGGCTGTACTCATAGGGGCATGGACAGGAGATTGGGGGAAAGACATTGTCCCCCTTTTGTTCAGAACTTGTGAGACCTTATCTAGATACTGCATCTAGTTTTGGGTCCCCCAGTATAAGAAAGACATCAGCTAACTGAAGTGAGATCAGCAGAGGATGCCCGGAGTGGTCAGGAGCTGGAGCACTTCTGCGAGGAGAGGCTGAGGGATCTGGACTTGTTCAGCCTGGAGAAAAGACTGCTTTGGGAGGATGTAACAGTAGCTTGTCCATACCAACAAGCAGGTTAGCAAGAAGATGGAGCTGTGCGCTTCATGGGCATGCGTGGGGGAGAATGAAAGGCAATAGCTGTAAACCGAAAAAAGTGGAGTTCAGACTGGATATAAGGAAAAACTTTTTAACTCTGAGGAGAGTTAAACTGTGGAACAGATTTCCCAGAGAGGCTGCTTGGTCTCCATTCTTGGAGATTCTCAGGGTCAGACTGCATAAAGCTCTGAGCATGCTGGTCTGACCTCAAAGCTTACCCTGCTCTGAGCTAAAGATTGGACAAAAGATGTCCTGATGTCCCTCCAGCCTGAATTATTTGATTCTATATAGAGATTGAGAGACATTTTTTCACCTCTATTCAGTTTCAGTAATGCTTTTGTAATGTTTTGGTTATTATACTTCAAGAAAAACATGGATTTTCCCAAAAGGGAAACATATCTGATTGGTTAAAAAAAAAATACACATGATGAGAGACTCTATCAGTAAGTATGGCTTCAAAGTCAAAAGAGGAGAAGATGGAATAAATGAGAAATCTTGATTTGACATGATAAGCTCCTGAAAAGGGGGATAATCTGTTGTCCAGATACAGGACAAATAGGGTAAGAATTAAGTGCTTTCTAACTTTATTGCAAGAAAGACTTGGATTACATATAATTTAAAATCTTATAATGGCAAAAATACTACTGAAATAGACTGTATAGGAGAAGCATGAAGTCTTCATTACTAGAGATGTTTGAGAGCAGAAGTATCTGTCAGAAACACAGTGATTTCTGAGAGTAGGAAAGAGAACACCTGAATATATTTCATATTGTGCATGCATAGACTATGCTAAAATGATTTAAAGCTTTCCTGACTTCAAGCCCCTATTGTTTGCAGTATGACTGGGAGGTAATTTTTTTAAAAAAACCTCAGACAGTGAGTGTGTCAGGATTTATTCGAAGACCAACTCTAGCTGTCGGTTTCACTACTTTTCTCTTTAAGATTTATGTCAAATCATATTAAAATATAACAGTACATTTTTACACACATCTTTGTGCAAAACACACAATCCTCTTTAAATTAGAGCAGCCCGAACTCTAACATTCACAGTGTATATCTTTAAATGCTTCTAATAAAACACTGATTTGATGCCAGTTTTTTTGCAGCTCATTAAAAAAGCAGAAAGCAAGCCCTTATAATTTTTTTAAAGTCTGGTTATCTGAAATAGAAATAACAGCTGTAGTTTTAAGAGAGTTCATCCTCTGTTTTCTTACGTAAACCCCAAATTTTTCTGTTACGTACGTGTGAAATTCACAATAGCCTACTCTGAACTATATGTATTTATAGCCTGAGGAACACCGGCAACATAAGGAATGTGGTCACTTCTCTCCACGTGCTGCATCAGACATCCCTCCTGATGCAGAACTGCTCCCTTGTCTTCTCTGATGTACTGCCTGGGACGCTGAGAGCGAGATTGCTTGAGACAAAACTATACTTTTTAATTCATGATTTTTGTGTACTTTAGAAAAAGTAGTAGTGTTACCTGAATTGATCTTTTTCTGGACAACCTTGTGTTATACTGAGAATTTAATGCAGCAATTGTGAGTCTATGCCTTTGTGTAGACGGAGAAGTCAGCTGATGACTGACCCAGGAATGGGTAGTCCTGTTCATGTGTTTCAGAATTGTAACGGTTCGGTTTCCACCATGCAGGCAGGATAACACAACGTTGTCCAAGTATGGGTTTCTGATGCTTGTTTTTCAGGGCCTTTTGACTGTGTTTTTTGCTGGAACGCAGACAAGCCAGAGAGGTGAGGTTTTGGGTAGACTGCTAGACAGCCTATAGGGAGATGAGGCTGAAGGCTCTAATTCTTGCAAGATTGAAGTCTTGAAGTGAAATGAATTCTAAAGGAAATAATCTCTCTCCTATATTGTTAAGGTTGCTAACTATTCTAGCAGGTTGAACCTGAATTTTAGCCTGGGTGCTCACTGAAGCAGACATGTCATCTTAGGTGTGGATGAATCATGTGAACCAAGCAATTTTAGAGCAGGATAAACAAAGGAAGAATTGGATTTTATTACAGTATGCTCTCTCCACTCTTTTTTTTTTTTTTTTAAAATGTGATGTTTTGCTGCACAATCCTGTTGTATCTTTTGCTTACAGTCATACCTCACAGACTACATTGTGAACCAGTTAGAAGTGATAATAACTCTTTTTAATTGCAGACTATGTGAGTTACAGTGGTATTTCACTCATTTGATCAGGTGACAAAGGGACAACAGAAAAAAGCTAAAATACGGTTTTAGTTTAGTTTGGTTTAATGGTCTGTTGGATGACTGTTATCAAGCACAATGGATATTCCATGGTAACGGACCGCTGTCGCTGTTCTTGCATCTATGCATTGGGATACTTCTTGTGGGGTGACTCCATGTGCTTAATGTCTGATGGCACCAGAAGCTAAATGTTTCTTGATTCACTTGCTTATTCTTCAAAGTGTCAATAATTGTATTTAAAGCTGGGACTCATGTGAGATTTCACTCTGAGGTTTTGCCCTCACCATTGACAGTATTATGTGAATACAGTCAGTAGAGAGAGCTTCACAGACCCTTTCTATTCTAATTGTTTGGTCTAATTGCAATGAAGGATGTCCTTATTAGACCAGAGTAGGGAATTTCCAGCTATTATTGAAGCCTTTTTTTATTCTCTTGTCCAGCATTTATTGTTGGATGCTGAGTTTGTGCTACAAATCACAGTTAGATGTTTTAATTGCTCACTTGATTTAAGTAGCATTTTACATTGATGTATTTCTATTAATAAACATAGTAGTGGTTGTCTAAATTTAACTGCATTATATATTATATAAAATACTATGTTATGATATTATGCAATATGTGAACTTTGCAACTAAGGTAATTGATACTGTGGTAACTAGTAAGTTACATGAAATTGAAGAGATTAAGAGCTAGTAAGGATACTAGTTGGGATTGATTCTGGTTGTAATCTCACCGACCGACAACTTTTAAATCTGCTGTTTGTTTTGCGTCCCATAACTTATGATATCAGGATCAGATGGGCTTGTTGACTTTATGAGCTAGAGAAGTGGAGTACAATGAAATATTATTAGCTAAAGCTCTCTTAGCTTCACCTGACATATGGTGATTTGCATAAGCTCTTTCACACTGAACTGGGCACTTTTATAGTAAATGCTTCCTTGTATTATTTGCTGGTTTTCCATTACTGAGGGTGTGCTGTTTCTTTCTGAAAGCTGAAATATCTGTATTGTGCTGAGCGAAGTGTGTGCTTGCAACTGCTAATGATCTTTGAGAGAAGAATAATCTCTAAGTAGGTTTTGGGGTATTACTAGCAAGAAGACTTCTCTGGTACTTCCTCTTGGCTCTACTTCCCATTTCAAATACCAACTCAAAAGCTTTTTATTCCTTACTTTAAAAAGCAAAGAGAGACAGAAAAGGAATATTGAAACTACCTTAGGTAGAAATACCTTGTACAATATGTGAACTTAGAATTCACGTCTTGAATTTGGGAGAGGAGTAAAATGTTGTTTAGATTCAGAAGTCATAGAAAATTTCAGGCTTGCAGATCAGACTGGGAGGGGAAATCTTGACTAAATCAAAATAGTCACAGTAGAAAATTCATCTTTTTGAAGTCTGTATTGGTTCATGTGTTCTTCTACAGTGCCGATGGTCTTTCAGGGTCACTCATACAATAATGTAATCACTGATTATGAAATAAATGAAATATTATGAAATGGTAGAGTAGAATGTAGAACTGCTGTGTGCTACAACAACATTCAACTATCCCAACACCACCTTTCTTGGAAAACAAGGAATGGACTAGTGAGGCACTATGAACAAGTAACAAGACATAAACCCCCTTTCTACCAGTCATTTTCTATGAGGTATGAAAGAGTTCTTCTGTGACTGAAGCAAGGACTGGGCTAGAAAAGGCAAATATTGAATTATGTCAAAGTGCTAATACTCTGATGAGGAAGTTCTATACAGAAATCTAAATGAAAAAAGCACACATTAAGTGAGCAATACAATAGATGCCAGCTCTGTCTGTTTGTGAATCTCACCAAGCAGATCAGGAAAAAGCTTCAAATGTTTTGGGAACATACATAGAAGCTTCAGAAAAAGTTATGCCTACTTCTATAATCAGCTGTTTGTATGAGTAAGAGTAACAGGCCTTTGTGGATGAGAATGGGGTATTTATTACATGTGTTAAAGTGACAATAAGATAGCTTGCAATTGTAGTGCTTTATTGTAAGCTTTAGAGAAGGAGGACTAGTTTCACAGTAATATGTATTTTCCTTTTTAATGTGCATTCCTGCTGTCACCCTCATACGCGTACAGATCAATTATAAGGTGTTTCAATGTATCACAGTTCAGTTTATGATAAATGTTGCTGGTTTTCAGTGTACTTTTTCATAATTTATTACATTTTATAAAATTTTTAGGATGTTCAACTGGTTATGGAAAGAAAGTATTTTCGTTACAGATTCATTTGTGGTAGCAATGCAGATAATAAATTTGCACAAGTTTTAAGAAATTGCGACAGTTTGGTTTAGAGGATTGGTGTCATGAGCTTTCATAACACTGAACTTCTGAAGCATGTGTGCACGTTCCTCTGAATGTCTCACAACGCTTTTACAAATGATCTGGATAAAACCTTTTTATGAATTTTCAAGCTTTAAAGACAGTCTCTGGTTTCTTTGAACACTTTTTTTTCAAGGGAGTTATTAATCAAATTAAGGTAACCTTTTTCCTTGAAATAAAAATATGAAACAAAGTTTTGACAGCTTATAGGGCTACCATGTGAAATCTATTTCCTGTCTCATGGGGTTTTTTGCCATGACGTTTTTTAGACAAGTAGCATTGCTGATCAGTTTATCAATTCTTTGTTATAGCTGGTGCTCTGTACAAGTATGATGTGAAATTTTCCCATGTGTTTGGTAGTATTGTTCTGCTTTTTAGACTTTGAAACATAAATGATTGACATCTGTCTTTTCACTTGTAAAAGAACTGCGGGGGTTTGTGGCTGCCTGTGTGCTTGGGGGCTATGGGTGTGTGTACGTGTGTCAGGGCAGGGCCAACATTTTAATATATATATTCAAAACTGAAAAATTGAAATTTTCCTTTAATTCATAGATATCTTTTGGGCAGTTGGTTATAAAAAGAGTTGAAAAGTCTTCTTGCCTAAGGTTTCAGGGTTGCATATATTGGCCATCTGTGGGATTTTTTTATTCAACCTTGAAGCATTATTTGGTGACAGAAAATTAAATAATGATCTATGTAGTTAACTGTGGATGTTATTATATTATCATGCTGCTCTTTCACAAAAATTTGTGGCATCAAGCTTGTTTTCTCCAGTTGCACATTATAATAAGAGTTTTCAAGTGTTTCTTAAAGCTATGGTGGTGGAGGTTTTTATATGATCTGTTGTGTTTACATGACCTTTTATGCGTCAGTCCTCTAGGAGAAGTTGAAAAGCTACTACTACACCAAGACTGATAAGCTTTGTTACAATTACTGCTAAATAATGAAAAAAGAATCTCTAGTCAATCTGTACAGTATAAAACTATTTTTCTTTTCAATGACTTAGTTATCATAATAGTTATTGTTGTGACCCTTGTAAAGAGAGAAGCTGATATACTAAAATTGCATAGATCACGGGTTTTTTTTCTCAGTATGTTATAACAATAGGTTCCAGAATATTCAGTCAGTACTTAGTATCTGCTGAAATTATAGGATAAAGTCATCTTGACTCTTAGGTTTAATTAAATGCCATGAGGCTGACTATAGAAAGTGTTTCCGTAAGGAATCTTGGAAGTACAGTTAAGATGTCCCTTTTGTATTTAAGTAACAGATGAAGTATGTAAATTCATGTGGTTCTAATTTACAACTGCATAAAATGTAAATTTATTTTCGCCTTACATCATAAATCTATGAAAAGGTCAAAGTAGGAAGGGACCTCTGGAGGTCACTAGCCCAACCTCCTGCTTAAAACAGGGATAACTTTGAAAGCGGCTGTGACAGTCTGTTTTGAAAACCTTGTTTAAGTCAAGGCAAATGATGTCACTGCTTTCCTTTTCCTCTGTAAAGCTTGTAATTTTATTGTGAAAGGCAATTACTGTGGTCAAACACAATGCACCTTGATATCAAGCCAGCAAAGATTCACTTCTCTGTAAGTAGTTTTCGTGAATGTTACTCCATAATTTTCCAATGAGGGTGAGGGAGGTTCAAAGCTCCTAAGATCATTCCTATTGTTTCTTCTGAAATAGGACATGATGTTTACCTTTCTTCAGTCATTGGGGAGCTCCTGCAACTATGAAAACTTTTTAAGGATGGTAGAGTGAGCCTTGCTATGACATAGCCTTCCTTCCTCAAAGCTTTTGAAAGCTTCTGATGTATCCAGTCCCAGGAATTTATCGATGTCCAACTTAAGTAGTGTCTAACTTCGTCCCTCTCTGCTGAGGACAATAATTCTCTCCCCAAAGACTCTACCATTGGGCACAAGGATCCACAAGACATGAGATTTGCCAGTAAATTTTAAGGCAGAGAAAGCAGCTCATCCTTTTCTATGTCCACCCTCACAGGATCATCTGTCCCATTCTGCAGAAGGTCTGCAGTTTCCATGTATTTTTTTCTGCTGCTGCACCTGTAGAAGTTGCTTTTTCCATTCCTTGCCAATTTCAACTCCAGCAAGTTTGGACTTTTTTAATTGTACTGAATATGTCCAGGCAGTGCTTTGGTATTTCTCCTCTGCTTCCACTTTGTATATGCTTCCTTTTCTATTTTAAGTTTGGTCGGGAGTACAGCCAAGCTGACTTCTTGTCATGTCTGCTCATTTTCTTGCAAATTATTCTGTTTTGAGGAGGATATCTTTGAAAAGTAATGAGCAACTCTGTTTTTCCACCCTTCAGAGTGGTCTCCATTTGGATCCTGCTTATCAGTTTCCTAACCAAGCTGAAATTTTCTCTTCTGAAGTCCGGTCTGTGTTTCTATGCTTACCTTGCTCACTTCTTTCAGGATCTAAAACTCCTCCATCTTATGGCTGCTGCTGTCAAGTCTTCAATGACTTTCACATATGTAACCAGTTCTTATTTGTGAGTATTGGGTCCAACGGACTGTCTCTCCTAGCTGTCCCATCCAGCACATCTATAAATCATGGTCCTTGATACTCTTCAGAAACCTCATTGATTGTCTGGGGCCTGTTGCACTGTACTCCCAGCATATATCAGTGATCAAAATTCCCTAGGATCTACAATTGTGAGGTTTATTGCAGTTGTCTAGGGAAGGCTTTGTCCACCTGTTCCTCTTAATCATAGAATATCTCAAGTTTTAAGGGATCCATAAGAATCATTAAGTCCAACTCTTTGCTCCTAGCAGGATGACTTAAGACTAAACCCTATGAGTAAGATTGTCCAGATGTGCCTTGAACTCTGACAGGCTTGGTGCTGTGGCCGTTTTCCTGGGGAGTTTGTTCCAGTGACCAATCCCCCTCTCAGTGAAGAACCTTTTCCCAATGTCTGATCTGAACTTTTCCTGTCATAGCTTCATTCCATTTCCTTGTGTCCTGTCACTGGTCACCAGAGAGTGAAGATCAGCAGCTCCCCCTCCGCTGGCCCCCTTGAGGAAGTTGTGGACTGCGATGAGATTGCCCTCTCAGCCTTCTATTCTCCAAGCAGAACAGACCAAGTGATCTCAGCCGCTCCTCATAAGTCTTGCCCTAGAGGCTTTCACCATCTCGGTCACCCTCCTCTGGACATACACTGAAGCATGTACCCAGCACAATGTCTCCTTTGTTGGCTCTTCCTTCTGATCCTGGCTACCAGGTCTCCCTGGACCTGCCACCTCACCTATAGCAGGGTCCTGTATATTTATTTTTTTTTTTTCAGCTGCCTCCCTCCACCCACAACTCCAAGCAGAGTGCAGCCCTCTCTTCTTCCTTCTTGCCTGCCTTTCCTGAAGAGCCTTTCTGCGTTGATCATGTCTCTACAGTTGCGTGGGCTGTCCCACAGTATGAGTTCTAACTTCAGTGAGGACAAAACTCTGCAACTACTTCCAGTTTCTCCTGTTTGTGTCATAGGTTGTACAAATTAGTTTACAGACACTTCCAACAAGCACTCCTGATTAACCTGTATTTTCATGGGCAGTGTGAGAGTCACTTTCATGGCCACATACGCCCTTATCTCCATATATGTCAACTTACCTGCAGGCTGTGGTCTGCATCCCCTGATGAAGCTAGATAAAAAATTGTCACAATTAGTTTGCTTGCTGGCAAAGATACTCTTGCTCCTTTCCAGTATCTGGCTTCCATCTCTCCCTGACAGACCTTGCTCCTTGAGAAGCCAAGTATTAGTCTATAGAATATGTGCCATTCTACCTAGGTTGCAAGCTAGCTATAAATTCCATTCCATGCTCAAGTCCAGTTATTTTACCAAATATTTTACATTTCTTACCACATAGTCCTTAGAGTAGGGTTTAGAGGATGTGTTTCCATTACTGTAAGTGCTTTGCTAGGTCATGCTTGTTCTATATTATTCTGTTAATGGATAAATAAAATCATGTTATTTTGTAGAATATAAAATTCAACAATACTTGAAGGCTCTTCCTGCAGTATATCCTATAGCCTGGGTATGAGACATTCGGCTGAACTAAAACCTCTCAGGCAAAAATATTAAATCACCTTTCCCATGTTTCATGCAAATTCTTTATCCATTAGCATGATATATAGAAGGGGCAGCACTGCTGTTCTTTCTCGTGACAATGAGTCTACATAAAAGTTGCCATCATTGCTATACTTGTGTGGACCTTATTTTCTAAATGTGAGTACATCTCCTCATCTCAAAGAGTCTTTGGATGAAGGTAGCACTGAGCGGGCCAGAGCAGTTGAGGCAATTACATAGGAGTGTAGAGGCATGCAGGAAACCTAACTGTTACAAACATACATACTTCCTGACTTCGGGTGTTTATGGGCGTATGCTTGCATTTTGAGGATAAGACTGCTTAACTTGAGAATTCTTTCTAAATGCTTGTTTCTTAATTTTTTTTGTCACTTTTTTTTTTGTTTTGTGTTTTTAAAAGTGGTAGCATTATTCACATGCCTGCAATGAGTCTATGCAGTTCAGTGCTATGACCTTATGTTTGTAAAAGGAAATCAAAACTTGAGTGTGTGGCTCTAAGAAATACCCTTGTTAATGTTGTTGGTAACTTCATGTGGGGTTTAGTTTAGGATCTGCCATTGACACCTCTTGTGTGTCAAATTTTACGTATTTGGTTTTTTTCTTATTCAATTCCAAGATGCTTTTGCTTGCTGCAGTGATTCTCATCTGCTTATTTGTTGGCTAATACATTGTACACAGTCAAATATAATTTTAACCTCTTCTTGGAGTCCACTTTCTATCATGCTATAGGGATGTGTATATTTGCATAATACCTGTTTGTTTTGTCTATTGCAGCTGGCTTTTATTATCACCTCAAAGGAGGAAGTACGCATACGATGTATTAGACAAAAAGGAAAGAGAAAGCAAGGTAGAACAGATGCAAGGGAAGTGTCAGGAGCAAAAGGGAAAGCGAAGAAAAAGGTGGAATAAGCAATGACAGCACTAGATTTATTGGGAAGGGATGGGGGAAAGGAAGAGGAAAGCTCACAGAGCAAAGAAGGGACACACAACACTTAACAAAGTATCAGTTTTGACTTTTATGTTTGGAAACATTCTACTAAGCTGACTTCCAGCTTGAAATCACATGTTGATCAGTGCTCTAAATGGAGTTTACTGGGTGAAACCATCATCCTGTTGCAATCAGACAGGGACACCTAATTGGTAAAGAGATGTTTTTCTCCATGACTTGACACCATGAAGTTATCCCAGTTAAAAACCCCACACAAGTATAGGGCAAGTAAAAGGACATTTTCCGTCTCTCTCCTTTATTTGTAGGTACTTGAATAACAGTCTTGACTTTGTGGATGGGAATAGGGATGGGTATGGATGTTCCTTATATGACATCAGAAGCAAGTAGTTTTTTAAACTTTTCTCTATTAGGGCTCTCTTTTAATGTAGTAAACATGGAAATTTTTGGTTTGGTTTTTTTTTTTTTGATTGTTGGATTGGGTTTGATGGTTGTTTGTCTGGGGTTTTTTTGTTTGGTTGGGGTTTTTTTTTGTTAGAAAAGACCACAGAGCAAAAGAATTTAAATAGATTAATGACAGCATTTTTCAATTTTTAATTGTAACATTAGAGAAAACACAATTTAAAGGAGTTAAATTCAGTGTGTTTAGATATTTTTCTGCTTTTGTAAATATCTTTTGTAGATAATTTTACAGTTATTGTTTACTTCCCAAGGCACTTCCTTTAGAAAACATAAAGCTTACAGCATTATTTTGTTTCACTGCAAAAACAATTGTGAAGTCACAGAGCCCACATTGAGACGACAGATGAGGAAACAAATCTATTCAAATATCAATTGATAAACATATACACTGGAATTGCATATCAGACTGTGAATTGGGCTTGATTGCACTTAGTTCTGGTCCATAAATGAGCATTAAAGAGACAAATTCTCTCTTATATTTCTAATGATTTCACCATATGTTGATGGTAGTCAAACTGTATTTTTAGTAAACGTAAAAGTTTCGTTATCTGTCTTTGTAACTCATCTTTTGGGTTCTTTTAGTTATAAATATTTAGTCCTCATGTTATTATTACTATTATTGCTATGTCTGTTTTATATCTATCACTAAATAATTCTTTAGAAAAAAATATTAGCTTTTTTATTTTTGAAAGGCTGTATTTTAGCATGAATAAATGCATGCTTTTATTGTTCTCCATTTCTAGAATTTCAGAGAAGTAAATTGTTCCCCACCTTGTCTTTGAACATTTTTATTGACAGGAGACAGAATTAGTTGCAATCCAGTAAACACTCCTCTCAGGTAGCACTACAAATATAAACAAGAAGCTTCTCAAACAACAACAAAAAACTGATTAAAAAAAATCTAATTTGCATTCCTCTGGCATGGTCTTAGTATAAGAAGTTAAGCTAAGCAAGAGTGCAGAATTTTAAAATCATTATAATAGCAGCCAAAATCCGTGTGCTGTCTTTATCAGAGAAATTGTAACTATGATGTCTGTAGTCAAAAATTGTTTATATTCAAAATATTCTAGTCAGACCTGTATTCCTCTTTCCTAAGACTTTTCATATTTGAATTATTTCATTTGAATTTCCGTAGTACACTACAAAATATATTCAGCATTTAGGTCTTTGAACTTTGTTCAAGGGAACATTATACTACTACAGAGAGTTGTAAGCCTGTAGTTTCCTGAAAAGCCAGAAAAGAACCAAAGCAACATTCTTCTCCAAAAAATCTAAAATAAAATTTTATGGACAAATAAAGTTTGACAATGGCCAAAAATTAGGAAGAAAGCTTAGTAGCCTGTGCCATACCTCAGCAGAGTTGGGTTAGCATAGAGTTCTGAGAGTTTTAATACACAATGGAAGGTCCTTTCTAGAAGCTAGCAGTTCTTCAGACTGAGGTGACTGCTGTTGTGTCATTTAGTTTCCAGTCCCAACTACAGAATTCAGATACATCCAGAGGTGGTCTTTCAAACTGTGCTTATCCCCACTACAAGAAAGACATTGCTTAACTGGAACGAGGTCATTGAAGGACCACAAAAATGTATAAACAAGTAGAGAAAATGACAAACAAGGAGAGGGTCAGAAAGCTGGGACTGTTAGCATGAAGCAGAGAAGGCTTAGGAGGATCTTACAAATTTTTATGTGTACTTGATAGGAGTGAATGAAGGAGAAGGGACAGGCTTTTGTCAGTGGTACCCAGTGATAGGACAAGAGAGAAGAGATGCAAACTTAAAAGTGTGAAAATCCATCCGAACACAAGAGATTCCATGATTCTGTAAAAGCAGCCATACAGCCCCAGAAAATGAATAGAAAATCCTTCCTGTGCATCCAGGTGCTTCCTCATCCTACCATTATTGCTTCAGTCCAAAACAGAGGTCTTCTATACAGTCCAGTTGCGGCATGCAGTGAGTAAGAACTTGGTGAGCTCTGATACAGTATAAGAATAAAAGTCATTGACATGAAGGACCGCAATCTATGTTTCTTCGTTTATTACTATAATAATGGATACTTTATTACAACAATAAAAGATGGAGCCACTGCTCCATCTACACGTTGAAGAAAGAGAAAAAGCTGAAATATGAATAATCATATTTATGGTTTTCTTCTTGCCACAGAAAGCTGGCCAAAGTTTCAATTGTCTTGTACAATGCGAGCAAATCAATCAAAGGGTTGTCTCTCTCTAGCCTTATTAGGGTAAAGATTCGTCAGGAGCAGTCTGAAATGAAGCAAGAGCAGTTCATGTGTGTCCGGCTGCACTGTAAGTGACACAGTCTGGTGTAGCACATGAATGTCATTAAATTCATTGAGAGGCTGTTCTGCCTTGTGCATACAAATCTAAAAACCCCAGTGTTAATTCCATAATATGGGAGTTATACTTTTCCTTGTCTTTTTCATAAAATGTAGATACAAGCCATAGCCATGAAATAGATTAGGATTTTTCCATGGCAAATAGTCTGGAATTCCTTTAAAACATTGCTCTTACCCCAGCCTTAAATGAAAATTGAAGCTTGTTGCTTCATTGAAATAAAAATTAAAAGAAAAAATAAAACCCCAAACAACCCCCTCCAAACTCTAAACCTTTTCACTTCTAATATTCAATGTGTAGGATTTAGACAATTTGAAAAGGATCTGAAAAACCGATGTAATCTACATCAAGTTACAAGCAAAGAATGAAAAAAGGAAAGAACTGCAATATGAGAGCTTGAAAATAAATCAGAATTAATTACGTGAACAAATGAATGGATTGACTAAATTTAAAGGCACAATTATATGACAAATTATGCTGAAAATGAAATTGCACACTGAAATAGAAGCAGCTCCCTAGAGACTGCCTATGTTATGCAATACTATCATGAAAAGCACCAGCGTAAAATGGCTTTGTCTTACTCAATAGATTTATTTATATGGAGAAATAGTTTGATTACTTTGCTGACTTAACTTTTTGTAATTTTTGTGGGTTGTCTTTTAGCATTGAAGTGCCAACACACAATTTAGGGAAAGCAGGATGCATCTTTAGCAGGATTCTTGACTGAATCCAGATTCATTTGATGAAACTCACTGTTAAAAGAGATCAATGTAGATGCCTGTGATGGCATTTTAACTTTTACTTTCCAGGGCTCAGATAAGCATATATACTTCATATTGCATAGTCTTTTTAAGAAATTCAAAACCTGCCAATGAAGATGGCAAATACTCTGAAATATAAAATATTTTATATCTACTCAGTTAAATTTAGTGTAATGCCACCAATTCTGCTTAAAATAGATATTTTCAGATTAATTTGGTATTTTTGAGTAGCTTTAGTGTTTATATATATGAAGAGACCCAGAAACCTTCTGACAAAACGTGTTTATAGCCAAACTGCATACATGCTGAAATTGAGAACGTGAAGAGCAAATGCAGCATAAGCTGTGAACCTAAGTTACATGGCTGTTTCTGTGTATGGCTATGCTTTTTATTGTCTCCTTAATATATGGTAATATGCATAAATGTGTACTGTTTATCTATATGTATATCTGCATCTGTGTATCTTTTTCATGAAAATGAGAGAAGGCAGTATCTAAAGACCACAAGACAGTGTTGATCTGTTAGTATAACATATACATGGAAAACAAAATGGAAGCCTGTAGTTAGTGACTTTGAAGCAGTAACAAGAATGTAAGTGAAGCAAAGTCAGTAGCGGTGAAATAAGGTGAAGATGAAACCTCCAGGAAACAAAAATCTGGTTTTGAGCTTCTGAGGGATCATATTGGAAAAAGCTATGAACACCAAAATTTGAAGCTGTTAAGCAGTAGCTGAATTTTCACTCTCTCTTAGTTAGGTGGGGTTTTCAGGTATATTATATCTTATGGTAACGCTGTCTCTCTCTCAGTGATTGGGTAACAGCAGAAGAAAGGGAAGAAGGGTTCACATTGTAAAAGACAGAGTTCAGGTTTCTACAGAATAGGAGTCATCCCTTCAGTGTGTTCTGAATTGTTTTCCTCTTCCAGCCTAACATTTCTTTTGCTCTGGGTATCAGATTCCAGCTGTTCTTTCGGATCAAATAATAGAAAAAAAAGAAAGCAAGCATTAGAAGGGCAGGCAGAAGGAAGACCTGCAGGAGGAAGGTCTGCTGGTGTTATGAGGAGTGTCTGAGGCTATAATGCAAGATCGAAGGAGGGGGTGCCAAACTGGCTTTTGGTGCTTTAAGCAGATGAGGTTTGGCAAAGGAGATAAGAGAGAGCTCTTCCAGCCCCAGCTGGAAGAGTTCTATTTTTCTTGTGGAAGGCTCTGAAAGAAAGAAGCTCATGAGAGATCAAATAAAAATGGGCAAAAAGTTAAAATCATGCAGAAATTTAGATATTGTGATAGGTGAGGATTGCGGTGTTTAAGGAACAGTTGTTTAGTTTTCAATTAATGGAGAGTTTGTGCACAGGTTGGTTGTAATTATTACCTTAGTAACTTGCCCTATGCTTGATGACTAATAGAATTACAGCTGTAAGAGCTAAAAGTTTCTCTTTGCTTCAAGCCGCATATACAGACAATCATTTAGCAAAGCAGTTGTTCCAGGTCTCATGTAATCAGTAAAATGAAGAAACTGTGATCTCTAATGTCCTGTAAACAATCTTGTGACTGAGCTACCTCGTCCAAAGGCATTAAGGTAGGCATCATCAGTAGAAGTGTTGTGTATTCCTACTGACTGAAGCATAATTCTTGGCATTTTTTCTTCTTCAGTCTCTGGTTCTTTTTAGCCTAGCTCAGCTTGCTCATGTCAGATGAGAGTCACTTTGAAGAATGATTCAGAATTCAAAATCAAAATACATGGACTTCATTGTAGGGGTGGATAAGAAATTTATATCTTAAAAATTCACAGTAAGTGCTCTTTATGGCACCTAGGTAGGAGAATTCTTTGACCTTTCTCAGAAGCTGAAGTTTAGATGCATTGGATTATATTTGAGGAGGAATAAATTGAGATAAGAATGGTGACGAAGAAAAGCACCAACTGCCAATTAAAATAGTTCATTCTTTAGTAACTCAATAGCTTGAAATATGCAAGATTTGCAGGTTGCAGTTCGCTGACATAAAAGTGAGAAAAACTTTTGTTAATCCTGGCTGACAAGCTCTCATAGCGCTTTAACCCTGATAATGGCTTCTGTTTCTTTCAGGCCAATGCAAATTTATAGTAAAATATGGTAGAACCAAAAACTTTAAATAAATTGTGTGAACCAACTTTTTCTTTCTTTTTTTTTTTGAGCAGTTTCAGATGACACTGGAAGTAAGGGTTTTTCAGTCATAGGAAACTGTTCTTTACAATCAATACTATGAATTATACGAGATAAAATACTGTGTAATATTATAACTATATGTAGTGACAAGAGCCATTGGTTTGCAATGAATGAGCCGTTATATAATGATATATAATGTGTGGATTAAGTGCTTTCAATTCTGAAAAATTTTTGCTAATGCAAGCAAACACATCAGTTTCCGGTGTCATCATCAAAGGAATTGTATATAAGAGGAGAACATATTGCAACTTATAACAGAGCAAGAAATTGCTGTCTGAGTTCCTTCCTATTCATATGGAACCTGCAAACAAGGAGTCATAGCAAAGATTATAGTCTTGCTTAATTTTCTCTTTGATCAACATATGCCTGGCCAGGTGTAGTTGTGAAAATAAGTTATGCCACGTAAAATGATATTGTAGTGAACACTGAGTGTTATCTTTACATGAAGTACCATACATGGTTGCCTGGAACTTGATTCTGTTCCATACTTCCCCCTAGGATGTTTTACAGTGATTTAAGTGTCACAATTTGGACTTACATTCTAAATATATATTTATATTCACCTTTAAGTTTGTGGTCTGGTAAAGTGATCACAATGATTTCAATGGGTTGAATGCCCATGTTGACATTTCACTGAATACTTAATTGGATATTCTGCCATATGATATCAAAGCAGTGGCATTCTCCTGGAGTTGCCTGGTAAAAGCCTGCCTGGTGCAGGCTGGGAAAGATACTTTGTATGGAGTTTCTTATTTCCTTTACAAAGTGGTGTGCTCTCATTGCTAAAAAGTGATTTTACACTATTGGGAAGATAAGTCAGCAAAAAGACCTAAATTACAAGGAACTCTTCAGCCTTTAGTGACAGAACTATTTTCCATTGGGGACCTTCCACTTTCTTAGATTCAGTACCTGGAACAGATAAGAATTTAATTCTACCGCTAAGGGTGCAGTTAATAATACAGGTAATAATTACAGCAGTGAAGTTAATGATCTCATTTTGTGCAGGTCTAGATACTGTAAAATGCTGCTGACTATTACCTGGATACATCAGATACTTGGTAATGGATTTTCCGTAAGCTTGTCTCTGGTGAAGAGAAAGAGGAAATGTTGAAGATAAGCTTAGATTTTTAGTACAAGTATTTTGACCATAAGAGCAAAGTCACATGGACAATAATGTTTTTCCTTTATACATGTAATTTCAGGCTAAGTATCTTCACAAATACCTTTCTCAGTCTTATTTTTGGGAAAAATATAGAGCTGAGTTATGACAGTTTTTAAAAAATAACGTCTTAATTATATAATCTTGATTTTAGAATGTGCCATCTGTTAAAAGCTGTGGTTTGTCCCGAACTGGAGGGTAATTCTGGCTAGATTCATACCTCTGCATTTTTTAAGTTGCTTTTTTTTAAATCTGATTCTTATCTTGAGGAACTCCCAGGGGTTCTTAAGCTATGTTCAAGAATTATCAATGCTGATGTATGGAAGCACAATAAATAATAAATTCATTTTCTTTAATACTAAATAATGAATGTTGGGGTCCATGAGAAACGCCAATCCTAATATGCACCAAAGCTTTTGGACGTAATTCTTTGAGGGGGGGGGAAAAAAAGTAATTTGGAATACTGTGATTTCTGTATAAATAAACAAGACCAAAATCCTACTGCCAAAATTAAGCTCTCAGAACTGTGAATCTGGCTTAGAAGGGCATGAGATTAAATTAAAAATCATAGGACAAAATGTAGAAGTAATTAAATAGATATTGCACAGGCATATATATTTTATAGGTATACATTATTAACATTACACGTGCTCTAAAATGTATTTTAGAGATTGTTACAATTAGCCTTTGTTTATGGAAATAAAACTTTGATTTCCAAACATTTTTTTCAATTAATTCTTCAGAAATGGTTCAAAAAAAGTAACAGAATTTTGTTGTCAGAAGTTATTTGATACCTCGATACTCTTCTTCAAGTAATAGTCTTATGTAACACTTTTGTTGTAGTAAATAGAAAAAAATGTTCTGCATTTCATGAGATTGACAATTCTTTAGTTTTATTTTCTTTGCTACCTCACACATTCATGTTATGTATAGTAAAAAAAATTCCATCCAAGTGAGTTTATGCTATAGGCTCTCAGTTCAGTAAAGCACCTTTGTACAGCTAAGCTGTCACTATCCTTGTTCAAGTCCTACTAAAGTAAATATGCACTCTGTTAAACTGCTCCTTCTGAATTGACCCTATATAAACAGAGGCACCAGGCATGAGGAGACACAGCAGAAAGCTGAAGTGATCTGGTCAAGGGTAAACAGCTGGGCAGCAGTGGAACAAAAATCCCTATAATCTTAAAATTTTATTCTGTACCATGGTTTGAACCATGTGTCTATTCCTTCTATAGTGAAAGGTCAAGGAGCAAACCAGTGTCTTTACCTGCAAATAACATGTTAAAAAAAAAAAAAAGACAAGGAGGAAGATATTCAGTGTAAAGAATTGAACAATAAAATAAAAAAAACCAACAATACTATTTTTAGCAGATCCAGGCCTAGATTTCAACTGAAGGCTTATATATTTTTCCTTATTTTCTTTTTAGATTACATTCTCTATTATATTAAGATAAGAATTAACACAAGCATAAATGACATATTCTTTGTGCTCTCAGTATGTGCTCTCAGTGTATATATTAAAGACTAATACTAATTTTGGGAGACTTGCTTATTGGCAATGCCTTTCTGAGACAGGCAGTACCGGCACAGCCAGCCCAGAATCATGGGCCCCATTACTTCCCTTTTTAGGACCAAAGCTACTCTCTTCACCACGTACAGGCAGAAGAAAGCATTCGACAGATTTATTGAACAAAGGTTCAGCAAACCATTTTACTTGTATATATCTGCATGTGATATACCGATGTGAATGTATACGATATATATAGGTTATGTGTATGCATAGGATAGAATTACCCTGTTGTGCCGGGTGCAGGTGCCCGGGTGCTGACAGTGAGGAGCTGCAGGGATGGCCTCTGTGAGGAGAGGCTGGGGCTGCTCCACGCTGAATGCAGACAGTCCCAAGGGAAGGCCCCAGGCTGGAGCAGGGAGATGTGTGAGGAGGCAGGAGCATCAGAGAGGAGCTGGCAGGGACTCACCGCACCCCCAATTCCCCGTTCTCTGGTGGTGCTTGAGGAGAAGGAGGTAGAGGAGCCGGGGGTGAAGGTGAGCCTGGGAAACAGGTTGCATAGATGGCAGAAAGCTGTTTTAGGTTTTTTGTCTTTGTTTCTCACCATCCTCCTCTATTTTTAATGGGCAGTAATTTTTCCCCAAGTCAGGACTGTTTTGCATTTGATGGTATTTGGCAAGAGATCTCCCTGTCTTTATCTAGACCCATGAGCTCTTTTATCTTCTTTTCTCTCCCCTGTCCTGTTGAGGAGGGAAAGTGAGAGATTGGCTAGGTGGGCATCTGGCAGCCCGCCAAAGTCAGCCCACAAGATCTATGTGCTGAAAACTAGGTATGGAAATATAAAAATCAACCTGACAATTGTTTTAAAAGCTCATTTTAAAAGTCTGTTTTCAATCATGCATTTAATATATGAGCTTTAAGTGATGATCCTAGGTCATCTATTTGCTAACCAGTATCTTGTTTCAGCCCTGAAACTAGTATGGTAAAGTAGGTGTGATACAGTATGGTAAAGGTAGGTTTGCTGGGTTCTGAAATGTAGAATAGACACAACAGAATGAAACTGTAAAGTAGCATCATTTTCATTTGCAACACGTTTAGATCTTCTGGTTGTCTCTACATACAAAAAATACAACAGAACTTACCATTTTGAAGAAAGCCAGACAGAAATTCACAGTAGAATTAGGACCCACCTAGAATGATTCTGTTATAGGAACCTGTAACTTTGGATGGTGGTTTTCATGGTGATACTGGAATTATCTGACAGCTGAGGGCAGTTTTGCTGAGCAAAAACTGTGTTGTAATTGAGGCACCTTCAAATTAAATACTCGTTTTGTCTTCCATCAGCTCCGTTGTTGAATACATTATTGAATAAGCAGTAAGTAAGTTGTAATACAATTCCAACAAGACTATAGGTGGCGGGGGAATAGAAATCACAAAATCATGGAAAGAACACAGAAATTGTGTAGGCATTTTTTCATACTGGATAGTTTATATATTTGTGCTGTTTCTTATATCACCAAAACCTGGAAAGAATCTTACAAGTTATTACTGATGAACTCTTAAATATTTAATTTTGTGTGTCTATTCAAGTCCATAACTGTTTTCTTTCTGAAGAAAGCTACCTTCCCAAATACTAGTGGGATAACCACTAAGTAATTAAATGAAATATCCCATGCTTTTAATAGTTATTTAGAACATAATTAATGCATTGCTTAATTATCTGACGTTTTTATCAAAATTTGCATTGTATAGCGTGGCAGTTAAGTGCACATACATTTTAACAAAAAGCAAGTCCCTGGCAGTAAAGCCAGAGCTGCACTAAGACATTAAATTAAATGAAATTAAATTTTGACCTGCTGATCTCTTGAAAATTACTGTTTATAAAGTATCTCCTTTGTATGAATCAAGAGTCTAATCTATAAACCTGCACACTATAGATAAGACAAATTTTTCCTTTTATTTAATTCATTATTAGACCTGGCAGTAGACACCCAAGGCCCATTTGTGCCCACTGTTGTCATTGGATAAAGCCTCACAGCTCGAAATATTTACACTGAAAATAAGGTATGGATAATAGCTCAGCCTTGCCTGCACTGACTTGCTACCAGAACAAATATTACATTCAATGATTCAGAAGGAGAACATGTTAAATGATGGTATAACAGTTTTCTGCGTTTGCTCAGTATGTAATGAACACAATGGTGCTGATCCATAACTAGGGCACTAAAGCAATGCAGTAAGAAATGCACGAACCTCAGAAACAGTAAGTCCATGAGTGCAAAACTTACTAGAAAATTTGTCTCAAGGAAAGAGTAATTCAACATTTTTTTTTAAAAAAAGCATGAATTTTTGTAGGCACATCCCACATTTTTTACTCGCAGACTCAGCACAATATGTGTACTTCATACACATTTTCTTGTTTGTTTTGGTTTGTTTGTTTTTTTAAAGATAGGCTCACTGGATTGCATTCTTCTCAGCTTACCAAGTACTGCCCCATTAATCTGTTAACTCACTGAAAACTATTGCTGTTTATACAAGTCATCGGGAAATGTTTTGTCTTCATACGAAAAAAAATGCTGGCTTTTTTCTTACATAGTTTTATTTGATTTTAATGAAAATGAAGTAATATCTCACAAATACTGACATTCAAGGAGCTTTCTGGGGAAAAATTTCTATCTAGAAACCATTTAGCAAAAGCATTATCACCATTGTTAGATCCAGGCTAGATGGTTACTTTATATGGTTTCTAAGTCAAAGTGAATGGTGCAAAGCAATTGAGTATCTTATTAACATGTAATGATCATTTTTGACATTCGTGATTCAACAATATATTAATGTAGAAAATAAAAGGTTATTGTTCCATGTTTTAAAGAATTAATTAATTTAATGATTTAATTAAATTAATTAATTTTAAGAATTAATTTCCTACCGTAGTTCTGGTAGGAATTCTGGCAGTCTACTTTTATAGTAGGTGATTCTGCTATAGGATTTATAATACAGTGATGCAAAGACATGCATGTTTTGAAATGTAGTTTGTAGCTAAGGCTGAAAGCATAATCCATAAAATACCAGATTCAGAGACAAAAGGGCATTATTCATAATGTATTTTACTGAGGTCATATGACTACTAAATATAAGCTTATTGCTGGGTGGTGGCTTTTTTTTTCCTTTGTTGTGTTAAAAATTTGTAGAACTAATTAACCTCAGTGCACTAAATGTCAAATGTACACTTTCTTTCGTCTGAGGAGCCCTGACATTTGAAGAAGGACCCTGGACAGGAGAAATTATTGTCTGTGCGTTATATTAAAGTTTATGCACCACCTGGTGGTTTTAAGAAGTGGTTATGTTGCCACATCAGCTACATCCGAATAGCTGGTCGATGAGATCAGAGCCAGTCCAGCTCCAAACAGCCACAGTAGCACTGTGGGATGTTGCTGTGTGTCTGGCATGGCTTGGTGGAGAGGAAAGACAATGACAAAAGTATCTACTTTCCCCCTAGCTCCCAATAAGCTCTGAATTCACACAGGGGTCTTGAGTCTAGTGCTTTTGCAAATAACTTGCTTTATTTCTGCACTTGTTGTTACTTACAGAGACACACTCATTCACTAAACTTTTCTCTTCCTCAGTCTCTTTTCCACAATTTCACGTGTCCAAGATAGATTAAGTTAATAATCTCAAGCAGAGTTATTCCACTAGTTTCTTATCTGTGAACCATTGCATAGAGCTGTATTTTTTCCCCCAAAGCGACTATTCTCATTGTTTCTTCTCTCAGCTTTTTGATTCAGTATCTGGTTATATATTTTTTTTTGGACATGCCCCGATTCCTTTCTTAATTATCTGGTAAGTAGGAGGACATGGGCATGGATAGATAAGTCTTACCATGTAATAAGATCACCTACAGCCATGAACATACTTTTATAAGTGCTAAGTAAGCAGCAAAAAGCAATGTGCAATATCGTCCTCAGACAAATAGACACAGTTAGAGAACTGTTGTTTTCCATTTTCTAAGATTACATCAGTGATATCAATCAACAACATCAATCTGTTTACTCCTCACAGTAAAGCTCATTTTTCCCCCCCCCCATTATCCTCTGGCCCCACTGCCAGTATTCCACAATAAAATCCTCTTACCCGATTTCTCTTCCACAACTCCAGATCTTTGAAATTTTCCAAAGCACTTTTTTTTTAAACTGAAGTGAGGCAATTTAAAAACACATTCCACAAAAATAGCTATTTTTCTTCCTTAAGCATACAAAATATATAAACAAGAAAAATGGAAAAACAGTAGGAAGCCATTTTTAAAAATATTTCACCTGCTGTAGTCTGAGTGAAGATGCCAAACTAGAAGCACAAAGGTAAAGAGATAGAACGTGTTTGAAATAAGTCTGTATAAATCAGAAGTTACCAGAATATATTTGCAGGCTGGCTATGCAAACTCAAAAGATCCTGCACATACTCTTCAGGAAAATCTGTTGAAAATTTATTCAGAGAAGTGTAGAACCAATCAATGACGACTCAATAGTTTCAAAGCCTTGCTTTCTTTTATTCTCTTGTTTTGGATCCTAATGTTTTTTTAAATGCTCTTCATCCAGCCACTTATATTTCAGCTTCCTTGCGCTTTGCATTCAGAATTGAAACATTATTTCTTGTACTTTTGGGTAAGGTTATTTTGTGTTTGATTTTTTTTAATGGAAAAAATGAGCTCAGAACTAGTTTCACTGCAAAGCATTCATACTTATTACCTTCATATGCTCTATGCAGAATTTGCTGACTGTTAAAATCTCAAGAAACATGGAAATGTATGAAAGAGTACCTTCTATACCAAATCATGATACCATATAATATTAGTATAGCTTCTTTTTGGTGCAATAAACCATTTCAAAATAAGGTATTAAATTGTTTTATAACTTCCTTGCAATTTATTTCAAGATTGAAAAAAGATACATGATAATTTGTTTCATGTTGGTTGTTTATATCCCATAATATAGTTTAAAAAAAAAATAATTGAAGTGATATACAACAATTCTCACATGGTACACTTTTTAAAAGTGTAAATCAAATATGTCCCAGCAACAAACTAATTCTGTTTCTTAACATTTGCAATGTTACTGTAACTTTTACTCCCCTGTGTCTGTGTCCCAGACACGACAAGTCTCAAGGAACAGGAAAAGGCAGAGGAGCAATGCTCAGATCATGCAGTTGACATAAACTGTAGTGCCTCAGTTAAGGGTCTGTCTAACAATTCTACATCTTTAACAGTGGATTGAAGCAGGTAGTAAGAGAACAGCGAGAACAAGGGAAGTGGGTACTTTTCCAGTCTACAAATATTTTTGGACACCAGGAGATATTGTTAAGTGATTTGCTTACCTTTTAATATGTATATCTGTATATACGTCTTTTTCCATTCAGAGTTATCATTAGCAAGGAATGCTACTGAGCAATGACTTGCTGTTGTTTGCTTTGAGTCTGGCTCCTACTACCTTTATTGATGATGAGGACTAGTCCTTTTTTCTTTTTTTTTTAATAAGATGTGTGAGAATATAAATGTATATAGAAGGTGATTTTCTCTCATAGTTTTTTCCTCTATTGTTTTGCTCTTGATTCCTAGCAGTGATTTGCTATCTATATGTCTTCTGATGAAACCCTCCTAATACCAACTAGAGTTCATTGTTTTGTGGAAGTAGATTTATTTTCCCCTGTTTTCAACTTTATGTTAATATATAATTACTTCCACATCTAATTTTATCGTTCCATTATTTGGGCCCCTAAGATCCTTCAACAATTCTTTGCAGTTGTCTTTACTCTCTTGAATAACTTCATCAGCAAACCAGCTCTCCTCGCTGCTTGCCCCTTGTCCAGCTTGTCTATGAGCGTCAGGCAAAACAGGTGCCAGAACTGGTTTGAGCACAGGTTCTGGAGGAATTCCATTGGTGACCATCGTCCATGTGCAAAATAGCTCTTTACTCCTGCATCCTTAATTTATATCTTTAAATGGTCCAGCCAGTGGCTGCTTAGTTTTCTTAAAAGCCTGAGGTATGTAACTTAATCAAAAGCCTGTTGGAATCCAAGGAAGACCTAAGAACTTGGTCACTCTTATGAGTGCTAAAAAGTCAGGTGACACAGAAACCCAAAGCTAGAGGGGGGTGGGGGAGGAACCAACAATGCAGTCCTCTCTGCATGCATGTTATTATTGTAGCTCTTTAATATGGATCTACTTTCTCTCGGTTATTTTTAATGACATATACACTGATACAGTAGAAAACTAGTTTGAAGGTCTAGCGATAGCTAAGAGAGCCTATGTTGATATATGGGGATAAGTTCACTTTCTGTGCATTAGTCTTTTCTTTGATGGAGTAATTTATTGTATTCTGGTGTAGTTATCTTTCTTCAGGTGTAATTTAGGCAGTGAACGTGTTTCTTTTTATGCACACCCACACAGAAAGAAATATATATACATTTCTTTAACTAAAGAGATAAGAAGTAGAGAATTAAGTGAAATGGTAGTATTGAATCCAACACATTCTGCATTTAAATATAAAAGAGAAATGAAATTGCTCTATCTTACTGGAAGTGAATTGTCTCCACAGTCTCATAAATATGAATTCAGTGTTTTATTTGTACTTTGTACAACAAAGCATGGAAAGCTTCAAGTGAAATCCATGTCGCAATGAAAAAAATGAACAAAACTTTAGTTTATGCAACATTTAACTAAAACCATAATTTGCAAAATACAAAAATACAAAATGTCATAGTTTTGTTGATAGAAGTAATTGTGGGAGGGGGAGAAAAAAAGTTTTGATTTACATTAACTGAAAGCAAGTTTGCAACACTGACTACCCAATAATAAGCTTCCTACTTTTCCTCATTAGTGCGTTAACATCAGTTTCCTCACCAGACATATTTTTCTAAAAAAGCCCTATTTAAAAATATAATAATTTCATAGGTTTCTGAATTATTTATAATCAGATATATTTGTTCTGAATTACAACTTTGTGACTCTATTTCATGATTTTAAGAGTTGGTTTGTTAGGTCTCATTTCAGAGGTGGGCTTACACTCATTAAGCACAGAATGTTTAAATCTGGTGACTGATTTCATGTTCAAAGTAGTCCATTTTGCAAAGTAGAAGAGACCAAATAGGTAAATCTCTCAGTAATCCTGAAGGCCAAGTTTGACACATTAATTATATAACAATTGATGTAAAACTGTTGCAGGTGGCAGCTCTGAAAGAAAAAACATACTGGGTGTAATTAATGTAAAGGCAAAATAAGAGCTCTAAATTCCTTGAAGCAATTTTTTTTTTTCATAAGAAATCTTTTCACAGCATGAAACTGCTATGACTCTTACCCTATGTACCCACATATATCTATATGTACATATATATGTTTCCATTTTTAAATTTGGATACCTACAGTAATCCCAAAGTTAAAGAATGAGGTTGGAAAGCAGAAAAAAATATACGGACAATACTTAATCATATCCGTACTGTATTAAGTGCATATATGTTTCTGTAGCTATACCAGATGGAAAATGAAATGTTTTTTAAAGTTGTCCGGGTACCCTTTGTTCCCTCTGAGCTGTTTTCTTTTCTCCTCCACTGTCTATCAGGACACTCATAAAACAAATTGGATTTTAGGATTAAAGGGAAATGAAGGGTCAGAAATAATGCTGTGTGCATAATCTGACCGCTTATGTAGCCCAAGCTGTGTAAACAAACCAGCAAATTTCAAGTCTTTGAAGAAAAGAACACCACAAACACTGCCTGGATATGTCCTGTACATGCTTGTCCAAGTCAACTATAAAAACCGTTGTTTGTCCAGCAAATACCTAAGAACAAAACAGAAAATGCAACTCAGTGCTTTCTGGATAGGTTGGTTTGTTTATGAAGGGGATGAGTACCTCAGGGTGAGGCTATCCTTGAAGACAGGTAAGTCTGGCTAGCAAGGTACACCAATGCTCACAGTAGGGTATAGGATGGGAAGTTGATAGTCAGCATCGTGCTGGGGCTGGCAGGAAGAGGCAGTTTCCTTTCTCAAACTTGGGCTCAGGGAGGAGGTAAAGAAGGCAAAAGTCAATCAATTAAAAGAAAATCTTGTAAAAACAGTCATCAAAGCAACAGTTTATCTCAGATAAAGAGATTTAGCTCATAAATAGTATTGTAGAATTGTTTGGGAATGCTGTTTAGTAACTGCAGTTCAGATTTAGGGCTTCCACCGTACGAATACTGGTAAGCTAGAGGCTCTGCCAAATCAGTGCGTGACAAATATGTCATTAGAGGTTTAAAACAACTGGATCACTTAGTTCCTGGGGAAAAAAAAAAAATCCCCATCTTCAAATGGTTGATACTCTTGTTTAGCTGTTACGAGTGGCAAAATCTCATGTGCTATGGCTACTTAATGTAGAAGAAATAATGCTTGTTTCTTTATAAAAAATGAGTGTGATTGGACTTTTTCTTGTTCTCATGAATGTATCTCGTCTGTTTCCTTTATCTGTTTTATTCATTCCTGCTACCAGTGGTTTTTTCTTTTGTTTCACAAAAGATACCAAGAAGTTATTTTTCATGATCAGTGATACCACTCCATAATTCATTTCTAGCTGCGTTCTCTGTTAATGAGGAGTTGCTTTATTTTCTGTTTGAAATTCAAAGGAGACTTAGACCTTATGAAGATTTTGGTACTCAGTCACTTTTGTATATATTCATGCTGTCTTTATTTAAAGATTAATTCTTCAAGTGCCGTATTATGTATAACTCATCTACCAGGTCTTCAGCTTTTCTCTGTGTCATGTAACATGAGTTTTGTTTCATAGGGCAAAACTGGTTTCCCCAATGCAGTTCCATCATGGTCTACATAGAAAAATAATATTTTCAATGTACATACACAGTTGTAGCAGGTTGATTTTGCTTTTGTTTGTTTTCTGTGAGATACAACACGAATAAGGAAATCTTGAATCCTTTTCTGCGTATAACACAGCAAATCATCTACAAACTGCATTCTGAGACCTGCTTGGTTCATCCCTTTAAAGGCACTGCTGTCATCACAAAGTCACAGCTCAGACTGATGTGAAAGGCTGCTCTTTCTATACCATATCAAGTTTTATTTCCAAGTTACTTACATGTAAACTTGTCTCATTCACCATTGGTTTCATCACAGATTTATCTCTGCCTGTCTTTCTTCAAGCCTTCACAGCAGTTTTTCAGTAAATCTGCACAACAGACACTTTTAACTGTAGAATATCATTCATGTAGAATGACAGAAAAACTCAACATGGCAAAGAATAAATTCTTCTGTCAGTATATTTTTAACTAAAATTAAAACCAAAATCAACAAGGTTCAAGCACCAGTATATTATTACTTGTGAACTAACCTTTGAATAACTCCTAAAGCAACCTCTGCACTAGGAAATGAATGAGGCTAAGTTGTCCTTTAGAGAGGATTTTGAAGTGCTGTTACCTTATAAATTAGGCTGGTGAACTTGTTCACCATGAGAGACAGGATTTGCAGAATTCATTCTTGATCAGGAGAGCAGTTGTGAGCTATGTAATAGTGTTATGAATCATAAAATGATGAAGTCATAGCAATCGTAAAAAGAAATAATGCAAATGAGAGGAGGGAATTAGTATGAAATAGGTAGTTAGGGTGCGTTTTTGCACATCTCTCAAGTTTTAAAATGTGTTACATAAGGAAACGGACTTTTTTAATTAAGGACTTACCCAATTCTCACTGACTAGAGCAGTGCAAAAGATGAATGTTTCAAGTAAAGCTTAAATAATAAATAAACTAACATCAGCAAAATAATTTAGAACTCTTTTTGTTGTTTGGTTTGTTTTGTTTTTTTTTTTCCCCCGGCACCTGTGAACAAAAGGATATGGAAAAAGTACTCAGAAATATATAATTTTTTATTAGCCAAATTAGGAAATAGCAATGAATTAGCAATATCTGTAACTCTTTAGCATTACAGAAAAAAAAAAGGAAGAAAAAAGATTTTAACAGCATGATTTCAAGGCACAGCTCATGATCTGCAAATTTTTTATTTCTGAGTTCTAGAGGTGTGGAGGTGACAGTACTTACATTGGAAACAGTCTGAGAAATAGGGAAAGGATTTAAAGTACACCATAAAGAAGGGGATATTTTTTTTTTCTTAGAAGCAACAGTAAGAGTGTTAAGATAAGTACAACCAGCATTGTTCTGCCATTCTTCTCTGCCGTCATATCATGATGGAGAAGCATAAGCAAATATCACAGTGATGTAGGTGGAGACAGTTCAAGAACTTGCTACCCAAACATTGGTCCATTACTTTTACCTCCAAATCTTTGAAATGGTTATATTGAGCAGATAATCAATCTTGTTCAAAGTGAATATAAAGAAAATTACTATTTATGTTGACAGAGCTATGTTACAACGCTGCATGCTCTACTATCTGGTAGAAAACTGTTTTCACTTTCAAATAAAGGACTCATTTACTTTCCCCATTTCATCAGCAAGGGTTTTTTAATTATTATTTTGCAGAGGAAATTACTCAGGAAGGAATATCCATGTAGAGAGCTTATTGCTAACTTTAAACGTTGCATTCTTTTTCACAGTTTTTATGGATGACACAAAAAGTCATTCCAGGCCCTTAAAAAAATTGCTAGGAAGATGACTGATCTTTCAAATTTTGCTGTTGAAATAGTGCACAGTAAACTGTTGTTCATGTTAGTGTTATTCATACTATGAACCTAAAGCCCATCCTACAGTCAGTACTCTGTGACTAGACATCAGTTCATTCAACGCATCATATGAGAAGCCAATGCTGATCATCAGAGAAGAAAGTCAGACACGGACAACAGTTTTTTAAACAAAAAGTAGTTACTTTTAAAGACACCGTATGATAGTCTATATAATTGTGAGCTAGGATGGGAGTAACTGTCTACCTGTGATTGTTGCCAACATGTGGAGTTCCACAAAATAAGACATTTAAAATTTTAAATCCTTTCTGGTTAGAAATCAATGTTTAGTTTAGGTATATGTTGCATGCTTGACAGACACCACTGGAGAGTATTTAATATCAATGGTTTCATAAATGATCCATTAGGGTCAGACTTCATGATGACTCTTGGGAGAAGTAAGCGTTTAAATCTTTGCCATTTACTCGCTCAGCTTTCTGTCCTGTTGGGAATTAAGAGCTGTGAATTCTCCAGGTAGCTCTTTGTAGTCAATGAGAACCTGAGATGAGAGTGGTAGGATATTGGCTGCTGCGCTCTGCAACCTGCCCACTGCAGAAGGACTCTACTTTTTCAGAATTTTGTCGGTTTTGGGCTGACTGCTTTGGTGAGAAAAGGTAGAACTGTGCTAAACCATGTTTGTCCTTGTTATGAGACCAGATACTGTCGAAAGTTTATATTGTTGCATGTAAATAGCATTTGCCTCTTCTAGAATACCTTATGTCCCATACTACAGCCATCTTCTGTCATCTGTATTGATAATTTGCTAGCTCCGGAGTGATATTTTTGCAAATGATGAATTGAACCACATCATCTTCCAAACAATTCTGAGATGCAGAAAAGTTCATACCGAGATCCAAGTTTCAAGTCTGACATTTGTGGCTATTTCTTGAAGGGCCTGGCATTTTCTGCAGGATGAGCTGCTCTTTACAGTCTAGGTGATAAATGTGATATCAGCCAATTAAGGAAGAAATAAGATAGAGATGTGTAATCACAGAAATTACAATCTAATGATGCTTAACTTATCCAAAGTATGCTAGATGAGAAAAATACTAACTATTAAAACATAAATTGCATTCTCTGACAGAAACAATCCAGTACAATATCTGATTGGATGTACAAGGGTATAAGAAATTATAATTTTTTCGACTAAGTAACAAATAATGAATAGAAAAAAAGTGAGGAGAAAACTGTTAACACTTTTCAAGATTTGGGAAGAAATTAATCAAATGGAGATCAAAGCTCACTGATGCTGAAGTCAAAATGTTCTATGAAAAGGGGCTGAAATTATCTATGTAAAAGTAAGAATGACATCATTTTTAGCTCCAGTTTTCCCATTTTCAGTTTGTACTTATTTATCCTTATGAACTTACCACCTGGTTTCAAGGACCCTTTTTTAGTAATATTTGTCCCAAACCATGTACCTGTAGGTCAAATCTTTCTGACGTTCTCATTAGAGGAAGTAGGAGTTTTCTTAGTATTTCAGTATGTAACAAGTTTCCTATACCTCAGACATCCCTATGGGCCTTTCTTGAGCTATTTCTGGTGCTTCAGCACCTTATAAGGTGCAGCTACAGAAATGACTCTGCTGTTGTATAAGTGATCTTGCAAATAGCTTTACACAGGTTATATTTCTCCTGGAATTCTAGATCTTCCCTTCACTCCTGTACACCTGAGATCAAGTTTGTTTTTTCAATGGCTTCGTTATACTGTAAGCAACAGTCATCTGATTATCTACCCTTAAATACTTCCCTTTCCCTTAAATACTTTCATAGCACTCTTTTTCTCCACTGTTAGGACATGTATTCTTGATTTATATGTGTGGGCTATACCAAATGACGTATGAATGTATGTGTCTGAAATGTACTTGGTTTATGAAAAAAATCTTAATTTCTTTGTAAAATGGCCTCCTCTTAGAATTAACATGCCACTGACTTTTTGTCATCTGCAGTTATCAAAAATTCATGTTTTCTAGATAGTTCATATAAATATGCATATATTTGTACAGAATACTGATTTTTTTTTTTTTTTCCTGCTGGACCATATTAAAATATTCCAAGTCAATTATTTATCCTTTATAAATACATTTGGAGGTCTATCATTGAGAACATATCAATCTTGTCATAGATTAAAATAATGCAGAGACCGTAAACACTGCCAATGCTATTTTTTTTTTACTTTGGTATTTAACATAAATGACTCTAGATACTTCAGGGAAGCTGAAAAGAGGAAAAATTGGTTTATTTTTTCCTGTCCATTAAAGAATGAAGACATCAGCAATCTACATATCCTGCAACCAGGAAATCTAGGAGACAAAGACGCCATAGACAGGCTGCTGTTGGTTTTATCAGAATTGTACTAATATTCATATGAACTATCCCTTAATAATAAGGGATAGCAAATAAACCTGCCTTTCCCACCAGGCTTCTTCATTTTTAAGATAAAGTAATTGTTGATGGAGATCAGCAAAGAAACTCGGATAGAGAGATTATAATTTATTCAGATCTATAGATCAGCTGTTGTGGATGTTATTTTCTGACTAGAGCTATGACAATGTCTCTGTTCCAAAGATCCTATAATCTGCATTAGAATGCAAGTTTCTATCCTGGCATGGACTCAATGTGAGCAATTTCATTGATTGCTGGTTGCCATTTAAAATGCAGTTCTAAGATTAAAAAAGTAATGATTTCTTTTGTCCTTACAAAGACTTGTAAAGCCAGAAAAAAATGTCTAATCTGTTTGTGCCATTTTTAGTTGTATGATTTTTTGCTGCTTCCCCTTCAGTACTAGAACTGTAAAAGGTTACTTTGCTTTGCTATACCATTATTAGTTGATATACGGAGGTCAAATAGAAACAAGTTCATTATTGATCTCCATGACAACTTTCTATTACAATTCTAAGCCTAAAATAGATTATAAAATAGATTATAAAATTGACTACTCTCAGTAGGATTTTTTGCCTACATGATCCAGTAACTGAGCTACATAGCAAGAATGAATAGAGCAATTCTGATTACTTACTGAGAGGAAAATAGGCATAAAACTGAACGCATTTACAGCAGATCAGAAAACTCTTCTATTTACCAGTGTGTCTAATCAACTGTGGTTGATTACACAAAGAAAGAATTCCCAACTCATCTAAAGAAGGAGGAGAAATGAAGTACAGTGTCTATGCATTGATCTCTTTCTCTGACATAAGGTTTTTTGGTCGACTATGTAGATGGTGCAACATTAATCTGTCTGTCAAATGCATCTCACCGTCAACAAGATGTTCTTCCAACAGACATAGGGGAAGAATTTTAAGAAAGGGTAAACATTTGACCGCTTCCTTAAATAAGAAAATTTTCATTTGAAATGCCCTTTTTTTATATTTGAGTGAATATGAAATTTAAAATTACATATGCAGTGTGGTGAACAGTTGACTCCAACCCAAAATAGGGTGTGTCCCCCTAGATTTGCCAGAATTATATTGTTTTCCCCTTTACTAGAACTGCTGAGGAACCCAAAATATAATAAGCAGCACTATGTTTAAGCTGACATTTGATAAAAAGTAGCTTTGCTAAAACAGTGATGTTGAAAATAAATGTATTCTGTAGGGATGGTTGCCAAATAGGTAAGAGTTTGCATTTTGCAATGTGACATTGCATAACGCTTTCTACTTACTTTGCTAGATGCTGATATAATGAATTCAGTTTACATCAGCTATAGTTTGATCCAGTGACTTTGCTTAGTCTGAGAGCACCCCACAATATTTTTTATTTTTAATACTTTTACTTTTCCTGTTCTTTCACAGAAATATCTAGGAGATTTCATTATCTTTTTTCACTGTGCTAGTAGCCTTAAGTGAACTGGACTAGCTCAGGTGTGTTGCAAATGAGAACACCTCAAATGGCTTCCTTTACTCTTAAAGTTTACAGAGCATGCACAAAAGATGCACCAGGATGGCACTGGCAGTTTTCTTCCAAACCCAAATCAAGTGTTCACCAACACTACTCTGAAACAATTTTTAATTGTTTGTTTTGTTGGTTTTTTTTTTTTTTTTTTTTTTTCAAACAAAAAAAGAAAAGGAGGAAGAAAAAAAGAAGGAAAAAAAACCCCAGAGCCACACAGACTTGTACATAATGGAATATGCAAGCCTAGGAGGTGTTATTGATCATAATATTGCTTGCATCAAATTGTTTTGGCTCAGCCTGCCTCTAAAAGCAGTTGTCACACTGAGTTCTCATCTGTCTCCGTCAATTCTCTTTGTTCCGTTAAGGTGCTGCCTGCAAGCTAAGGCTGGGGGCAGAATGCTGCACTGCAGTCTGATTCCTTTACAGCCAGCATCACTACCTCTTTGATAGTGGGCTCCTACTGGACTGTCACACCCTGATATTAGCAGTGGACTTTCCCTGATAGAGCCAAACGGATCACAGAAAGGACCAAAATTCACTGTGTTTATTACAAGTTCCAACTGATGAATGCAAGTGAAAAGACATACATTGCAATTTGCTGTGCATATTTGAAGCAATTATTTATTGAAAATATATCACTCCTAGAGAATTTTTGTGTACTTGGAATATAGAGTTATTTACAAATAGCTGATTTTCAGTAAGTGAGATATTTCTTCACAAGTAATAACATCCAGGAAAGACTTTTCAATTAATACACAATTATCAGTCTCAGCTTCACAAATTTGGGCCTCTTGCCCACTAACCTATTAACAAATGCAGGTTTTCATTCCTGTATTAAGCCTTGTGAGGCACACAACTGTGTAATTAAGCAAAAGTGGTGAATGGAAAATACAGCAGCCATTTCCTAACAAGATATCTTGAATGTATAGTTTAGCAAATTAAAGACTCAGAATACTTCTGTGTCATGATCATGTTGATAAATATGTTGAAACATCGCATCTAAAAAGACAGGAAGGATTGTCTATGTCCAATACATGTCAAGAGGTAGAAATATACATCTTTTTTCCTATTTCTACATTGAATAATGTTGTAAAGTCCAATCTTCATCGTTCCTTATTTCTTGTGGCAAAATGCAAATTTAATTTGCTGCCAATGTTCCTTTTTCCCCCTCTCTTGGTCTGACCTTTCTTGTACTCATTTGAATTGTTGCTCGCCTTTGGTTCTGATCTAGCTCACTTGTTTCCTTTCACTCCTTCCCACTTAGTGTAATGTATGACAAAAATATTGAACAATTAAACCATACAAATGATCATATAAACAATCTACTATTGCTTGCTGAGGCTGCCAGGATTTGATCTGCTGAACTTGTGTCTGTGATACAGAAAGTGGAAAAAACTGAGGCTGGTTATTTATTGTCTGACAAATATTAACAAAAAATAAACACTTTATTACATTTTTATGCGATTTCAGTTAAGCTTTAAGCAAGCAAAACTCTTTCCAAGTCAACAAACATGTGAGAGTGCAAATTTATATCAAGTTGGAGCTAATAATAAGCATTCATATAAATAATATTATTAATGAATATACCCTTTTCCACAATAATTACAACTCGATTTTTAAAAAATCATAAGTGAATGTTCCCTCTACCACTGAGACATTGAGTGATACATAACGACTGACAATGAGCACAGTAAAGGTATTACTGTATCCAAATCAAAGAATAGGGAGACTTGGTGGGGAAACTTAGGGTGGAAAAGTATGATATTTTGTCATTTAACTTCAGCCAGGTCATAATTGTTATTCAGTCGTGTTCGTATCTTCCTTCATGTGAGAACAGCAACATTTGATCTGTTTTCTGTATGTGACATGCCTTGAAAAATCAGACACATCTGGCATATAGTCCATCCATGTAGGCCAATGAAGCTGGTTATTAAAGCTAAGCAAAAATGCTGTTTTCTGATCCTAAATAAGCCAGGAGGAGACAAGGACCCTTTGTCCAGAAACTTCCAAGATTGATATTGCCATTATCTGTAGTTTTCTGCCCATTTCAGCCTTTTTCCTGAATTTCCTTACTAAAGAATGATGACCATTATTTCCTCTTATTGTGCAACAGTGTTTGAAAATTTAGAGAAGAGATAATTTCTTCTTTTTCCCTCCTCCATGTTCCCCATGCACTTTGGTTTTGGTTTTTGTTTTTTCATTCAAAGCTCAGGTGAAAAATCTCATGATAAGGAAATTCATTTAAGCTCCAAATTTTGGTGATGTGCGCTTGATGTCCAATTAGTGGAAAAGTTACTAAAAAGTTTATATTTCTATATTAGACTAAAAGGTAGAAACATCTTATTTTACAGTTGACCTGATAATAATGTGCTATGTGTAAATTGTTCAGGAATAAATCTTGGCAACGGTGATGTCAAAAGCAAATTACCCTTAACTTCAGCAAGGATGAACGGCCCTTAAACTACAACAGTGATATTTACGACTTCCTATCTATAACTTTGCTGGAGCTGAAAATGTGCATCCTGAACTTTGGGTGGTGGTACTGCTGGCAACATGGTCTACCTCTTGGAAACTTTGTACTGTGAGGAAAATTCTGACGGCTCAGCAAAGTACTGACATAAAAACTGTGTGTCAGCATCTAACCTGGTTTCTGGCTAATCTCTTAGTGCAACTCTAACTGTCAGTATGGAAACTTACGACTTTTAATGATTTGTGCCTTGGTTGTGTTCATCGTCTCTCACTAGAAGGAAGGACCCTCAGGTCACTGCCTGCTTGTGTCTCTGTAAGTCCTCTCTATGTCACTTATAACTTAAGGATAGCAAATTTGAGTGGACTCAAGCACTAAGTAGAAATCCTCTCTTTGTGTGGCCTGCAAATAGGGCCTCGCAGACAGATTTAGAGCTGAGCTCAGCATGCATGTGGGCATATTTCCATCAATCTGGTCCTGTGTTATTTCAGCTGGCCTCTCCATTCTGGTTGTCTCAATGAGGGGAGCACCTGGACCAAGATGCTCTTGCAGGAGTTGTAACCTCTGGTTTTAGTGAGGGAGGAAAGCAGGACTCTTTTGAAGGGTGATTCTTGGCTGTGAAACTTCTTTTGGTTTTTTTTTTTTTTTGTCAGCTCAAAGGGATTTGAGTTTGATTTTCAAAATAAATTTCAAAACAAACCATCTCTTTTGATCTGTGAGGCAGGGGTGGGCTCAAAGAAGCAAGGTCACTGACAGAAGGACTGAGAATCCCATTGGGTCGATTTGGCAGTTAAGGGTAAAGCCTTTGGTGCCTTAGACAGATCATTAGTGCATGAGCCTGAAATGTACTATTAGATATATGTTTTAGCAAGGATTTTCTTTTTTTTAAAAAAAAAAGTTATTTTCAAATGAATTGTCTGTTGATTTATCAATGGAAAAATGTTATAGTCTTCTAAATGCCTTGTCTAATACTTATAGTCTTCTAATTACATGTCTAATTAGTAAGATGCTTAACAATATTTTAGTTAGAAATAAGAAAAAACTTTGCTAATCCTCATTAGTTTGGGATTTTTTCCTAGCGGTGAGAGTAGATGAAGTTTTAGAGAGAATGTTGAGCAGATCCTAACCCTACAAACACTTAGTAGAAAGGAGTTCCACTAGTCACTGTGGTATCTTAAATTTAGTGACATAACTTAATCATACTGTATTTGTATTACAATGTCATTGAAATGCACACATCTCTTAATCAGTATTTCTAAATCTGTTGTATTTCTGACAACTGGATGTTTATTTACTAAATAACTCAAAGCCTTTCCACTGTATTTCAACAAAGATGAATTAAGAACAAACTTATATCTCTACCTGAACAGCAACCTTTTATACATTATCTTTTTAATCTTGGTTACAGTAGAAACAGAAGAAAAAATATGGGGGAAAAGGGTTAACATCTGCATTTCTTTTATCTATCTATTCAGTCCCTAACACTGTTTGTAGCAACTCGGAGTTCAGAGAATGTGTAGGTTCTTTCAAATTATAATATTTTAAACATTTTCTACCTAACTGACTACTGCAAGTATAAAATCCCAGTTCACCATGGAGACTATACTGAAAGTAATCAAAACCCTGTCATTGTCAAGGTCCATGACTAGAGGACAGAGACTGTGGTATGGAAATATGTAATGCAGCATCCAGTGTAAACAGGAATTAATCTTTGATGTATTGAGCATATTAATCATTATCCAAATAGCAATTCCACAGTAATGCAGCTGGAAGAGGCCTGAAGAAAGGAGTCCATCTACCATTAAAGTGGTTATTGATTGAAGGTTAATGTTGTGTGTCTGGGAGATCACTCTGCATCCTTCTGGTAATCAAATAAGTGCAGAACTGAATAACTGACTAAACTGCTTGGCTAGCTGTCCATTTTACTCAATATGGGATATCAGCATTGATTGTTTAAAGTAATCCAGGGCCTAAAAAGCTTTTATGCCCCAAAAGCTGCAGCTCTGTGTTGGCTGGAAATGATCATATATTCACACATACCTACCAGAAGAAAAATGATGGTTTTTTACCTTGTTTGCATTCAAGCTGTGAACCTCTATTGCTTAATGTATTTTAAAGGTTTTACCACCTACCCACCCCCTTTTTTTTTTTCCTGTAAACAGAATATTCTGTTATACAGTATATTATATTCTGTTATACAGTACTATATATTTGTATGTGATACAGAGAGAATGACAATGTTTTATAAGCACTCCTGAGGGGTGGGGTAGATGGAGGTATCCCGGGAAGTGAGTTCGAAGGAGGGAAGGTTCGAGTCTTTGTGGCTGCAGCCAGCAGGTATGGAGAGCACTGGGGTAGGAGCTGAGCTGAGCCAAGCAGTGAGCACACAGCACGGGAGGCACAGGAAGGCTGCTAAAAACGGGCAGCAAACATGGAGCCAGGTTCCCACTCTGAGGAAATGAGAAAACTTTCTTAGCAACACAGCCAGACTGTGCGTAGCTTTTTTTTTTTCCTGTAAACAGAATATTCTGTTATACAGTATATTATATTCTGTTATACAGTACTATATATTTGTATGTGATACAGAGAGAATGACAATGTTTTATAAGCACTCCTGAGGGGTGGGGTAGATGGAGGTATCCCGGGAAGTGAGTTCGAAGGAGGGAAGGTTTGAGTCTTTGTGGCTGCAGCCAGCAGGTATGGAGAGCACTGGGGTAGGAGCTGAGCTGAGCCAAGCAGTGAGCACACAGCACGGGAGGCACAGGAAGGCTGCTAAAAACGGGCAGCAAACATGGAGCCAGGTTCCCACTCTGAGGAAATGAGAAAACTTTCTTAGCAACACAGCCAGACTGTGCGTAGATAGCTGCAGTCCAGGAAAAACATCGAGTTGCTAAAATGAAGGTGAGTCTGGGACTGAGAACGTATACTGCTATGGCACAGCAGGAAAAGTTTCCCTTTTATTTCTCTTCTGTCCTACTAGTCAGTTGGAATTTTCTGTGCTTTAAAAGTAGAAAAGGGAATAGGATCGTTTATAATGTAAGAACATAAATTAAAGACTATGGTCCCTAAACACTCAAGGATAATACAGGAGTTAACACAGTATTTCAGAGCACGTAAATGAAAAGCCCAATTAAAGTCTGCATGAAGTAGGTTGTGTAAATATCATACCAGTCTAGGAGTTGACTGTGTCAACTTGTCAGCTGATATTTCCTCTGCTCTGGTACATTCTCAGTGGACTGATGATTCATTTCTCTGTTTTTCTAGCTTAGGCCTGACCTTTATACCTCAAGGGCCGAAACGAATTGTGGTCCAGTCTTCTAGAAATATCAGTAGTGAGTGCCTTGTGTGTTACTGTTAACACAATACGAAAAGAATTTTTCCAGAGAAAGAAGTGCATGCAAACAAGTGATTCCAAATGAATAGTTTTATGTTGTCTTTTTGTTGGGTGGCCTGAATTTGAGCTTTTAAGCTATATTATACTAAAACCAGTGGCAACTTAGAGATGACAGCAAACATTTTTTTCCCCCTTATCTTTGTGGCAATAATAACTAGTCTGTACAATATGAATTTCATTTGCTGTGTACCTTTTGATGAGTTTAATTGTTGCATGACATAACTCATAGAACACTAACCATTAGTCTGTCTGAACAAGGAAGCTATTTCTATTTGCATGGTAATGAAACCTTCTCTCAAAAATGCTGAGGATAATCAGCAAGCTAATGAGACTTTCTGAATGACCTAGGACTATAGGTTGGTTCTTCTTGTAATTTAGATCAAACACAGCTGATAAATATAGGAGAAAACCCTTAATTGAATGTAAACATTCAAACAAGAAAAGAGAGAAGAAATTAGTATAAGCTAGAAATGAAAGGAAAAGGAGAAAGAAGTTCTGAATGGAAGTTACTCCAGCCAAGGCAATTGTGTGGGAGACAGAAATGCACTGCATTAATGTCTATTGATTCAGGCACAATAAATTTTCTCCCTGATTGTTTACTGAGCTATATAAAGGCTTTCCAATGGACAAACTAGCCAGATTTATCCCCAAAAAAGTGTCTGCATTAAACATCATCTCTCCTTTTGTGTACTTTCTTCATCAAATATCTGGTGTCAGATATAGCTATTTATACGAATAGCCTCAGAGATTCCTTTGCTTCCAGATCTCCTGCAAAACAAGCTATTTGGCTTTCTTCATAAAGGAACGACATTATAAAGATCAGCGGAGACTCCAATGAAGATTTTTGATATCTGAGCATATTATCTAAGCTAGATGTAAAGTTATATGTTTATATTATGGTTTTTTTATTTATGTACATCTATGATGTAACATCAGTAAAATTTTTTAAAGCACCCTCAATCAATTTTAAAATTAGCTTGTGTTTCTAAGTTTCTGACTTCTTAGACAGAATATTTACACAAACAGAAAAAGAAAGAAAATTACATTTTTTTGAATATTGACACTAACCCTGAACTTGGCCACTCCCTTCTCCTTGCTGCATCCAGTGACTGGCCAGGGCTTCATGCTTCCCGCCATAGCATTTCCTTTGCCCTTTCATCATTGCCAGTTACCACCTCTTCTCTCTCTTACTCAGGGCGATTACAGATCATGCTGCCTATCCTCCTTTTGTGTGAGCACGCTCAAAGTGGAGAAAACAGTTTCCAGTGCAAGTGGTTGGTTGGTTCTGCAGCTGAACACATATAATAGCAGAAAACAGCAGAAACTGAAGAGAAAGTGTTTGTGATGCTACCTAGAAACTACTAACAAAGAACTTTCCCATATCGGTAATATTAACATAAAAACCAAGTTATCCGTATTTAGAGGAATTTTCAATTCCTTTACCAATGTGATCACATCTTGTAATGTAAGAACGTTTCCTAAACACGTCTTGGCAAAATAACATAGTAGTAGAAGAAATAGGAGAAAAATCTGTTGGTTGATTTTTTTACTTTTAAAGGAAGAAATAGCTAGTTATGAACATAAATTTGTCATAGTTCTGGATATTTATTTTTTTTTCTGGAGAAAATTTCCCACACGTACAGCTTTAAAACTAAGTTTCTTGTATATTATGCATGCAAGTTTCTGCCTGCTGCATGTATAACTATGTGTTACGCATTTCTCAAGATACTGTAGCATATTATATATCAACCTAAGGCTTTGGTCATTACCTTACATGAGTTTCATGATACATGAGTTTCGGTTTGCTGGTTGTGAATGGTGTGGTTGCTACAGTACTGTGAATCAAGAGCAGATTTTCAACAAGAACATAAAAGTTCATTTTTTTAATACAGTAATGTTATCCTGTGGCAATTTGTCTGTGTTATTGAGCAGTGTCTTTAAACGTGCAATGCATGGTAGTCAGTTGAACAACAGTGTGATTAATTTTCCTCAGGAAGTGGTAAAAGTCTCTAATAGGGCACACTCAGCAGAGTAAAAATGTGGACTTGTTGGAGTGGTTCCAGAGGAGGGCCACAAACTGATCAAAGGGCTGGAGCACCTCTCCTATAAAGATAGGCCAAGAGAGTTGGGGTTGTTCAGCCCGGAGAAGGCTCTGGGGACACCTTATAGTGGCCTTTCAGTGCCTAAAGGGGGCCTACAGGAAAGATGAGAACAAAGATTTCAGTAGGGGCTGCAATAGAATCATAGAATGATATGGGGTTGGAAGGGACCTCTAGAGATCATCTAGTCCAACCCCCCCGCCAGAGCAGGTCTACCTGGAGCAGGTTGCACAGGAACTTGTCCAGGCGGGTTTTGAATGTTTCCAAAGAAGGAGATTCCACCACCTCTCTGGGCAGCTTGTTCCAGTGCTCTACCACTCTCACAGTAAAGAAGTTCCTTCTCATGTTTAAGTGGAACTTCTTATACTCAAGTTTGTGCACATTTCCTCTTGTCCTGTCACTGGGCACCACTGAAAAAAGAATAGGACAAAGGGCAATGGTTTTAAACTAATAGAAGGTATGTTATGCCTACAAGGAAGAAAATTTCTGCAATGAGGGTGGTTAAACACTGGAAGAGGTTGCCCAGAGAGGTGGTAGATACCTCATCTCTGGAAACCTTCAAAGTCGGGTCAGATGGGGCTCCGAGCAACTTGATCTAGTTGAAGAAATCACTGCTTATTGCAGGGGATTGGACTAGATGACCTTTCAAGGTCCCTTCCAACCCAAGCTGTTCTATGATTCTACAACATAAGAACAACAGCAGATTTTTTTTTTTTTTGTCTCCAAGTAGCGCTTTTCTTGGACGTGCCTTGTCAGAGAAAAAAACTCTGGGCGGAGGGAAGTGCAGTTTCTAGACACAGGATGAATGGAGAACTAACACCCTCAAACCCCTGCGTTATCAAAAGAAAGTCTTTGGCCTGTAAACTGTCTTGCCAAATTTGAAACTGACAATTTTTAACCTCTCTTGCTATGAGAATAAACTCATTGTGCTTCAAAGGCAGTTTTTAAAATGTTCCATTATTATGTGGAAAGAGCTTTCTGATCTGTGGCTTCTCTTATGATACAAAGGCAGTGGTCACAATCTCAGTAACCGAGAGAGTTGTTGCCAAGGGAAAAATTATGAGTAGATAACAAGTCAGTGTATCCATAGCTCACATACTGCCTGCACTGTCTTTGGAGAAAGTGGCTGTGAGAAGACTAAACAAGTCTTTGGTAGTTCATACAAGAAATGCATCAAGAGCATGTACTGCATTATTAAAGAATTTTGTTGAAGGGGAAAAACGATGTTATAATGCATTTTACACTACGGGAATGTTTATCAAGAAAATTGGTAGAACATACAAGGGCCTGAGCAACTGTTAATTTAGCTGTGCTTTAGCAGGAGGTTGGGCAGATGGCTTCTCTTCCAACCTATATTATTCTATGGAAAAACCTAAAGGATGTTTATGGGGATCTTATTTATGTATTTATCATGGTTTATATCAGGAAGTAAAAACTTCCTTTTGCTACATCTGCCTTTGTCTTTCAATATATATGTTCTGTCCTTAAACAATATTAATAACCTCCCTGCTGTAAGTTCCCTAATGGGCAGGGTGATATTTAGAATTAGATTTAGAATCCTCAAGTGAATATTCTCTTCCAAAACCTAAATCTACAGGCCTTCTGAAGATGCAAGTGAGTAAACATGTAAGTCTTGACAGAATTCCTGATTTTGCATAGAGTTAGAAGATATTTAGAGGCCACATTTCAAGTCCTTTGAAGTTGAAATCCATTCAGCTAATTCAGACTCTAGCCAGTAAATGTTTTGCTGGAATTTTAATATGTTGTCTATCTCTGCACAAATACCTTCAGGAGTCTTAAATTTCCTACTGCTTCTGCTCTCCTCAAGTGGTTAGAAAGGAAAAGGAAACCTGGAATTCTGCAGAGGGTGTTCAGTTTCTTAAACCAATACCTGTTCAGTTGACTAATTGTCTCTGTTCCACAAATGAATCCTCTTGCCTCGACAAGATTTTATGGTTGTGAGAGGCCTAATGGAATGGAGTAAGAAATGTACTGACAAATGAGATTTGAAATTGCCTATGTTTGGATGAGGAAAAAGAATGTGAACCATATTTTCTTTTGAAAATACTTAAAGAAGCAGCATTTGAAATGTAACTGTAGCGTACAGGCACAAGAGAATAATAGTGTTGAACTAATGTGAATAGCTGGAAAGGCACCTGTAAATGTTAACACTAAACTTTCTCTTGCCTTAGTTTCTTCTTCTTTACTATTTTGCTTGGAATTAACATCACTGCTCAGTATTACTTTGTCTGTACTATATTGTTTTCTGTTAAGAGTACCATAGAATTAATGGCACAGAGACCTTTAATGAAACTACTACTTAGAATCCCAAAATGGGAGTAACATCTCACAGCCCATCACTTACAATTTCTGTCTTGGCATATTAATGAGTCTCAGACAATGTTAATGCATCTGGAGGACATGGGTCTCAAAAGCCCAAGTGCAGCATAAAGGAAATGGACATTCGTTTGAGTCTTAGAGCCTCACGGGGCCTTTACAGGTATAAACTTGGCTATAAATTGAGAAGAAACCTTGTTTGCCCTCAGGCTGTCTGAAATCTATGAGACGCAAAGTTTGTAGTGTTTTGGGGAAAAAAAACACTTTAATGCTTTGCTATTTGTTTAAAATCCAGCTTGGTACTGGTTCTGCATACGTACTCTGTCTTGTTATGGTATGCAAGGTCAATTTAAGCCCATCGGCTATAGGTTTCTGTATCAAGTCAACTGCGCTTCTGCATTGCTCAATATTGACCAATTTACATTAAACTACCACTGTAGGTTTTTTAAATGGAAGGCTAATAAATAAATATGCAAAACCTTTGCCAAAAGTGACAGTATTTGAAATGTTAGTTCTTTCTCTAACATGAATTTCTACCAGTCTGTCTTGCTTTTCCACATGCTGAGACAGGTTTCTAAAGTTGTTTAGGTATGCAGAATAAGCATATTCTGTTTTGTCCTATTGCAGATTACAAGGAATCTCAAATAGTCAATCATCATTGTCTCTTTTGGAAAACAGGAAAAAAAATACTGTAGAAAGCCGACTGAGGGATTTGCTTTGTGTGCTTGACAAATACTGTAGAATAAACCTCAAGTGCCTGCAAGTGTTGACAAGCTTCTTCCTTAGAATTCAACCATTGTTTAGTAGTTAGGTAGAACTGAATTAACAAGGACCATCCAAACAGAATAGTCCTTTCAATGCAAATGCTTTCATGTATTAGCTTCCTTTTTCCCTCTGACAACTTTCCTCCTCTGCCAGAAGCAAATCAGAAGTGATTTCAATTGACAGTGAGTCTGATGACATATCAATAAAGAAGAACAAAAGCACTAGAGGTTTCAAGTTAAAGGAGATTGTTCCCATTCAGATAATTATCACTTGTCCATCAGAACAAATCTTTCCCCATTTTTACAGGGAGGTGCCTCTGTTCTAGGGCATTACAGTGGGATACTCTTTCGTTTACTTTCTCCTGGGCTGTGGGCAAGTCTCTTCATCATTATTCTTATTACAGATATAATTAGATTTAACTTCCTTTTTGAGACCAGTAGACAGAAAGTACTATGTAGTTGTTTAGTGTTATTTTTAGATTTTAACTTTAAACCTCCTTAAAAATAGTGTCATGTTGCTTATACCCTATTACAAAGTCTGGATATTGTTTGTCACTGAATTTTATCTAGAATTTTAGTAAAGTGGTTAGATAGAATGATTGCAGATATGAGCAGATGATTGCTTTGATTTTTCTCTGTCTTTTTGCTGACAAAATCTAGTTGAATTTGGAAGTCAAGTAAGAAGGCAGTGATGATCAGCATTTATGCAATAAAGATCCTGTGCATTACAGCTGAAACACTGAGACTTTGGGAAGTTCTCATTCCTGTTATATTTAGGCACTGGCTTGTAACTTGGTTAGCTTGGTTTTGGCTCTACCAGAGACATTCTGTATGAGATTTGACAAGATGTTGGTTAATCTTTGCCTGTGTTACACATTTTCCATGTGTAAGATCATGGTGAAGATTATCACAACCCTTTCAGTGCAGCATGCATTGCTTGTAAATATGAGACGTGCGTGGGAAGGACACTCTTCTGAACTGAAATAGCGCAACTAAAAGCAATCATGAGATTTCAGGAACCTGGTTTCCACCAGATCATGAGGCAGGGGTGATTGTAAAGGACTTCTCCCTCAAAAGAGCAGTCATAAATAATTCCTGATGGGAATGTCCTTTAGGCTATTACTAAAGAAGCTTCAAAAACAATTGCCCCTGAGTTTTTGCTGCTGGCCCTAATGTAGTCTTAGAAGATCAGTATAAATGAGCACTATGAATATTTTCCAGGCCAGGATCAAGAAAATCAATATGAAATTAATTCTATACCGAATAGCCTCAGAGATTCCTTTGCTTCCAGATCTCCTGCAAAACAAGCTATTTGGCTTTCTTCATAAAGGAACGACATTATAAAGATCAGCGGAGACTCCAATGAAGATTTTTGATATCTGAGCATATTATCTAAGCTAGATGTAAAGTTATATGTTTATATTATGGTTTTTTTATTTATGTACATCTATGGTGTCCTTTCGTTCAAAGTACTCCAATAGCTAGAAAAAAACCCGGAATTATTCACTCGTATGTGTTGGATTCCTGGGAAAGACATACTGAAAACTAACAACAGAGACAAAAATACAGATGCAGGATAATCTCCATGTCTCCCCATTAACTCTCAGTAATATGGTTGACGAAGTAATGACAAGTGGAGTTTCACTTGCAATAGCTAAGCACAGTGTTTATGCAAATGAGCATGTGCAATTTTTGGTACGCACCCCATACTTCATATAAAACACAGAAGATGTTTGCATATTACACCTTTTGTATCCTATATTGTCTTCATAGTTTCTGTGGCTTTAGTACAAAAATTTCCTTTTAAATGACTGTCATTTGCCTTCTAGTAAGGGGTCTGACTTACTATTGCATGGGACAGTTCTGGGTTGGTGTAATGCTGGTGAAACCAGTGGTGGTGTTACCTCGAAGAAAATGGGAGAACTCAGTAGTAACTCAGGCTCCTAGTTTTAGAAGTTTTACTTCAAACTTTTGTCCAGCTTGAACTGTGTGTGGTAGGAGCATGAAGGAAGAACAGGCCATCAAAATAAAGCAAGATGTGGTAGGAGCCACCTCCCACATTTTGTATTCTAGTAATGAGATTGATGGCTCTTTTCCAATTCAAATAAGCACAATCACAATTAGTCTTTATTATCCAGAGAAAAAACAAATGGTGAATCATAGCTTCATATCCTAGAGTGTTTGTTATGTAATACCTATTGAATTTCATTTGCATGCTTTATGCATATATTTATTATGCTGAAAGCTGATTACCCAATTTCTTGTAAAGTCTTCGAAGGCGTTGTGCCAGACCTTCCTAAAGTTTGCAAGCATATTGTTTTTGACAGTCAGGAGAGTTTGAGGTTTCTGTATTAATTACTCTGTTTACATAAAAATGAGCTTTATATCATTTGTGTATTCCTATTATACGTATTTTAGAAATTACAGAGTAATTACAGCAATTGCTTAAGCTGCATGTGGTGGCTAATTTAATTTAATAAGATGCAGCTACATCATTTTTCACATATCATGAAACTAGATGTGTGCGACGGTGAAGTCATAACGTATTGTTACAACAATATACATAGAGTTCTAAAACCATTGTTCTTTTTCTTAATGATAATTATTTATATAGTTAAGAAATAATGCTATGTTTGTCTCCATATATGATGTGCAACGTAAGTGAATGCTACTTCTTATTTTGTTACTTTATCCAGCGAAATGCATGGTACATTTTTCTTTTACATAGGTCATAGCCTTTACCAGTTTTAGTCCAGCAATATTAGCTGTAGTCTGTGGTAACGCATTTTAGTAAGCCAAAAGGGATGGTAATTTATCAGACCTGACAAGTGGTGGCTGAATAATAACTTTCCTGTAATGCAGACGCTTTCCTGAATGTTTAAGTGCTGATGGTTTGAACATTACAGCTCACCAAATTTTAATTGATTTGAGGTTCACTGATTCACTGACCTCTAAGTAAGTGCCAGAACACACTGTGGTTTTATTTTCTTTTAGTTGTCTTTCCAGATGGATTTACAGTCAAGTGTTTGATCCTCTAATGCCCTATAGGCAGCCCAGAAGTGTACATCCTGCTCAAATATGTAAAGGCATTCTCTGAATAAGAGACCCACAAACTATATATCCAAGAATACTGGTTTGAGTTACGTGTGAGGTACATGAAGCATAAATATTGCTTAGGGAGGGAAGTACTCGCTTAACAAGACATAACTTTTCTCAGGACTTGATGGCATGGGTTTGGAGCACAGGTTTTTCAGCAGACAGTTGCAGAGTAAGGATGGGATTTTAGACTGGCACATGGTTTAGCTAAGGCAGCCTGCCTCTGCCTAATAATTGCCAAAAGTTTGACCAGCAATCTGAGCAACGTTTCCATTTTCCACTCATTTCTCATAGCCCTTAACCGGGAGTTTGTGAAGGGGTTATGGCAACTTGCAGCTATGTCCTTGGGTTCCTGCACCAGCAAGTTTCATTTCTGGTCTGTGGGGTGGTTTTTTTTGAATGGTTTCTGGTTTTAACAAACACAAATCCTCCAAATATTTTATTCAGCTGCTTGGGTTTTGTCTCACCATAACTTAAAGACATGTAGACATTCCTTCCTTTTTTTTTTTTTCCTCTTCAAGAAGAAATGAGAATAAAAGCTACTCTGTGCTCCATGACCAAACCGGAAGCATTGCAGTGACAAATACTTCTTGGTGATCAAAAATGTCAGCTAAAAGACATTTTGTTTTCTGTTTTAGAGCAATCAGTCAAAAATGCTGTGCTCTCTTTAACATCATCAATGAAGGATGAAAAAACATAAAAAATAAATTAATGACTGGTTTGGGGTTTTTTCCATAAAATCTTAAGGATTTCCTTGTATGGCATCACTTATGATTGGAAAAGACATTTCATGCAAGATTTTCTGTTTAGATTGCACTATTTGTAAGGGTTTTTCTAGAGGCTTCTAGAACGTGTTCCCCCCACGTGACACCTCAGAGTCAATAACAGGCATGTGGGCAGTAAGTGAGGGAACTATAGACTGTCATTTCTTTCATCTAGACTGCCAGGAGACTGACTTTGTCATAAAAGACAAAGATAATAGAAGTATGAACAAATAGTTTCAATTTTGCTTTGTATCCATGTAGAAGAGGACATATAATAGGAGTTTTGGCAACTGGTAGACAGATTCAAATAGGAATAGGTAAGAAGTACTCATTATGTTATGGCTTTTCATGGCTACTTTCTGGAGAACAGTGCAATCTTGTATTCCTCTCCAGATGTTCAAAGGACAACATATGCCTAAAGATCAGCCATTTACACAGAAAACTTTTAAATCGGTAAGTAAAAAAGGGCTAAAATGGTGAATACCCCACAGAAAAAAAACTCTGTAATTTAGACATTTAATTATTCCTACAATGTAGGGAACTTTTTAGAGCTGCATAAAGTTATTGTTTTAGTTGGCAGAACCAGTTTAGCTATTTCTATCTGCTCTACTAGTTACACTGCTTCGTGAGTTACTGTTTGCATTCATGACATTTATCATTAATGAAGCCAAACAATACAGCGCATATATATATGTATATATATATAAAAAAAAGAACAGGTAAGCTGTAATAAGTTTGCCACTTCTCTGCAAGTTAAAATATATGCATTTCAGATATGAGAAAAGGCCCTTCATATTCTACCTTTCCTGTGTATTAATGGACATTGTCTTCAATGTTAGTGTTGTTTTCAACAGCATGGTATTGGGTTCAAATGTGCTGAGTTAAACTTTATGTAATAAAATTCACACAGGACTGGGGTGGTTAAATAGTGAACTTCATTATATAATAAATTGTAATTAAAGCACATTTGGTGTGTATCTACCACTGGAGAAGGGGCCAGGACAGGTAGTTTCAGCAGTCCTGGTTCTTCAGCAAGTGGCTCAGGGGTGAGTTGAATCTTGGTAATTGAAGCTGGCTCACAACTGGAAGCTCAAATAGTAGGATTATTAATACAGTGTTAGTTCCTATTAAATTGCTCTACACTGTGATTTTCACATTTTTGTATATGAAATAAACAAAAGAGAAGAAGAAATAAATGACAGAAAGAAAAGCATGATTTATTACAGCTAAAGGATTTTGCCGATTTTCCAAACTGTCAGTACAATGTATGAACAGAGTAGAAAAGTTTCAATATATAAGTATATATATATTTAAAGATCTATTTCCAGTGTTCTCTTTTTAAGTTACCTGGTTTGGCCCAATCCTTAAGACCATCCACCTTAGGTAGCTAAATAAAATATGTCCAAAAATAGAGTGAGATTCAGTGATGCAAACATGGGTATTTTACAATTACTCAGTTTCAGGAGTTAAAAAAAAAAAACCAAAACCTTCTAGTAACCAATACAATTACTACATGGAATCTAAATTCAAATTGGAAGGAGTTTCTGGTAAATTCTTCTTTCCCTTCATACTCAGTTCTTGCTCTAGACTCTAAAATGACATGGAGGCTAGTTATGTTATAAAATAATTTCGTATCTATGGTTTGTGCTATTACATACTGTGTTTTAAGCTTACATGAGACAGTTGCCACAGTTACACAGTTCTTAGATAGTAATGAGCTTATGAATATCTTTTGCTAACCTAGCTGTGATTTTCTATTACATATAATGGTAATATATTAACTTGTACATATTCTATACTGTTTTGAACTTGTTTATATACGTATGTGTATAATAATAGCCAGATCGTTGTAATATCCAGATAGGTACAGTTTATATTTTTCATGTGTATATGTATATATGTACCTATGCACATATAGATATAGCATAGTTTTCATTCTTAGCATGGAGAGGCATTGCTATTCATAGTGGGACAAATCATCAGTTCCTCACTCAGGCAAACACTTACTGAGAGAAGTCTGACTTACTGAGACTTTACTCTGAGGATTGTGATACACATTTACACAAATATTATTGTACTTTCTTAAGATTCTTTAAAAAATGAGAAAGTCAGTGACCAAATGATGGAAAAAGAAAAATGTTAAGGTTTCTGTCTAGGCTTTATTCCTTTTTATGTATTTGAATTTAGTTTCTTCAGTTCTTGAGAAAACAGATTGTCTAAGTTCATTTCATATGCTATAAGTTCATAAGAGGAATCATTAACACTTTATTTTGAGAAAGATGATGACACCAAATTCAGATTTTCCAACAGGGATGCTATCCTGCTATATTATTCAAGCAGATTTAATGAGCTCCAACACTGTTTTTCATGCCAAGACTTGAGTTCAGATTCTGTTTCATCTGTGAGAACTGGTAATGTAGCTAACAAATAAAGCACTGTAAATAAATGTCATACCCCACCTTTTCTTTTTGGTGATAACAATATCAAATATTGCAGTAAAAGGAATGACAGGTCAGGTCTTAGCAGCCTGGATGAAAGCTCCCCAAGCTCCCCTTTGCATGACTTCTCAGAAGCTGGTAGATTTTATTACAGCTTTTTATATACCTATATTCTCTAAGTCAAACTGTTAAGCTGTATGGAAAAAACAAGAGCAAAGTTAGTCTACTCTCTTAAAATGAAGTTGGAAGATTAAGATTTTTTTCCGAACTTCTTTTTGTAGTTCTTCGCCCTTAGGGAATTTAGAGAAAAAATTATTCACTAAGACCAAAAGGAACTACAGTCTCATGCAAATAAAATTTGCCAAAGTTCTATGTGTGATGATAACTCTTAGCATTTCTTCCTCTATAACTGAATCTTATTCCCTGGATGAATCATGCATCATATGGGATTAAAAAGAAGCAGTAAGGTCTGTTCTCTCAGCAGACTGTAAAATGCCTCAGGAAGTCGATGCACATTCCTGTGTGCTCTTCCTGCTCTTCTCCTGATATGACCTCCCAGCAGGATGAGGAGATCCTTACTGTACAATCATTTGATTAACTATTTAATTCTGAACCCTTTTTAAGGATGTCTTTATTCATTTGTAGATCTCTTATACACAGCCTGAGCCCTTTTGTACTGTTCCTCCCTCAGTGTGGTTTTTTAGAGGTCAGGCTGTTGCTTTCTATGACACTGCTAAGAGATTTTTCATGGGGAAAGTGGCTATGTTAGTTCTGCAGTATTATCAAAGATTAGGACATCATGCAAAACAAAGGAGGATTTGTGCTTGATGGTTTTAGCTTTGTCTTGAGATCTCAGTGAATTGTTGAGACGCTGTTCAGTTAGCTGCAAAACTTTTTTGAGTCCCTGTTTGGAGACCACATATTTCTACAGAACCACACATGATCTGGTAACAGTTACGCTGCTTGTTTAGTAAACACCATGTGCTTGATAATACAGGAAGAAAAGCTCTGTGTTTGACTACTTAAACACAGAGTTAAATTGATGTTCTAAAAAAATTACTGACACAATGCCTCTTTGATTAGATAATTACATTACCTCTTGGAGCCATATTTATCCTGTGGTGTTTGGTTGTGAAAAGAGGAAGACCTCAGGGAGACTGGCAAAGTTCCCCTCAGAGCTCTTTTATTTGTATCTACAGCTAATTCCCTGGTACAAATCAGAAATTTCCTCTTTATCTAGGGATAAAGCTGGAGAAAAGGATCCAGTGACACCACCAACTGACAAGAGACCCTTCTCCAGCCTCCAAAGAGCCTGCTTGGGCTCTTTGCACATAGAAGAATTCTAGTGATGCTACAGAAGCATCACCAGAAGACAATTGACTGGCACTTTGCCCACACGCTCTCTGAAATATGGTAGTGTTACAAGCCTGAGACATCTGTGCAGGAAGTAGGAGAAAAGCTGAATTTGCTTGTTGTATAGTAACCCTAGAGCATTTAGGTTCCCAGATTCAGTTGCTGCTCCCTCCACACCAAATGAGTAGTGTACAAAAGCCAATTTATGAGCAAATCAACTGTTTCTTAAATACTGGAGTGAGGTCCTCCATGACACAGATATAATTTCCATTAATTCCACTCTGACCTTGGTGTTAGCATTGTTCTTGCATTTTATCTTTGATGTACAATTTTATCTTTGATTTTATATTTGATCTACAACATGCTACCAAGAAAAGGAATAATTGTTAGGTTTTAATTAGCTACTGAGGTTTGATAGACTTTTGATTAGTGATAAAGAGTCCAATCCAATCTCCACCTGAATTCAGTAATTTCTTCTCTGAAGCAGTTGTCAAAGCAGAGGAAGGTTTGCACAGTCTGTTGAGTTTCCTGAAGTTAGCTTGTGCTAGGTCTAACTCTCTGTTAAGAAAATAACATGGTAGTTTTGCTAACTTCACTCAGGTAGGCTTCTTTGCCATCCTCCATTTTGAAGTGGAGCTACCAGTTACTTTAAACCTCAATGAGAGCAATTCCTAGCTCTGCTAGGTTTTATAAGTAATACTTACAGTATTAGGATTTAAAATGCTAATTAGTTAGGTGGTAATTAACACAGATGAAATAAAGAAGCAGCTACAAATAACTAAGGTATAGTAGATAAATATAATAGATCAAAAAATCAAAAATTGACTAAGGAAGGTTTGTTTAGGCAAAAGTCTGGAAAGAATGAATATCATATTTTCAGAAGAATAGAAGTAGTCCCCAGGTCTAGGCTGAAACAGTTGCACTGACGATAGTCCTATTAGGCAGCAGCAGTCTCACTCATTCTGTCTTTAGCTGAATATAACATTGAATGTCAGCATCCCCAGCTGAGATGACAGCTTGACTTTGGGTGGGTAGACACTTTATGTTTCTACCACGATTTTTTTCTTACCGTTCAGCTACACCCCCAGAGAGAAATTTTTGAAAAGCAAAGAACAAAACATAAAGATCTTTGACTATAGAGGTTAGGTTTGTTTTTATACTTTCAAGAAAATGCTAGGAAGATGCATATGCTTGCAAAAATAATTACCAGTTGGTAGAAAACATACACTTCTCATCTCTTTGTGTGAGCTATTTTTCTATTGAGGTGCTCTATAATTCAGAGAAATATGAGACTAATGGAGAGCAGGGCAAGGTCAGCCATGGGCATTGAAGGCCACTGTTGTCACAAGTAAGCAGATGAGAAGAGATAGAATTAAGACTGCACAGGAAGAATTTCTGTCTTCTTTCCCCTTTACCTAGATTAATCACACAATCAGTTTTCCTTATTTGAATCTGTTTATAAGTATCAGTACAGGCAGTAAAATCTTGAGGCTTACATTGTCAATTTGACAATTTTTAGCTGTGGATATACATGAAAAATTAAACTATAGCTACCATGAAGAATCTGTATTAATTGGCAGTAGTTTCAAGACAATGTATACAAGGTTGATTCTCTGGTGAGTGCCAGTACATTTATTAATCCTTGGTGTTTCTTGGTTTGTTATTTTTTTCGGTTTTTACTTCATATATTTTTATTTCTATTTATATAACTATTAATTTTTTTTTTCTATTTTCTTTTTCATATCATCCTCATTTTTATGGGATAAGAGCTGATAGCATTTTAAAAGTGTGCCAAAGGAAATAATTACAATAAATGCGATTTCTTGTAGATAATTTCCTTTTTTTGTGTGGTCGTTGTTTATCTAGAGACACTAGAAGAAATAGCATTATTCTGCATAAATATAATGGAGCTGATAAGTACACACCGTTTAATACAGCACTTGGTGGTTCAGGACAGCGGTTATAAAGTAGCAGGCATGTGCAATGGAGCATCATTGCAGAATTAGATCAGGACATTGGAAATCAGAGTTTCCACGCTGTGATTTTTGTCTTACAAGGAGATATTGGACGAATCACTTAAACTTGCTTAATTCTGTAAGTTAACAAAGTCCATTAATATATGTTACCAAAACAATACTTTGCTGGTTTACTGACTATTGAGGGCTCTATGTAATTATTTGAGATCTTAAGATTAAAGCCTCCTCCTATTCCCTCTCCTCCTCAGTTTACAAAGAGAATCATTCTTTCTCTCAGAAATGGTTATTGATAATTCTTGTGCTGTTTTTTTACATGTCTTCAAGAAGTCTGTTTTTCCCAGAAACTTGCTCATTCTATGACTCTTACTTTGTATGAATTTAGCACATGTTCCTGACTCAACAAGGGTGCTGCACCGGTCTAATGGTTGGTTACAGGAGACAACACTGTTTGTCCCCTTTCGCACATTGTAAAACTGAGGTTGCACTGTTTACACTTGTGAGTGCTGATGGATGGGTCAGCCAGCCTTGTGTGGATTACACCTGCAGGATGGCATGCATGATTTTGGAGGCCAAATCAGACTCCAGTTAACAAATAAGCTACTAAAAGCATGAAAGCTGGCTTGCAAGTAGATGTTTTGGAAGACAGTGGGGAAAATGCATGTTTCAGTGCATTTCTTTTGTCTATTTATAGTGCATTATGTGCTCTTTGACCTTTTGTATTAGTTCAGTTGGGTATAATGTTTGCCTTCTCTACTACATTCAACAATAAGGTGATCTTCAAAAGGCAGGGAGATGAATATTCTATATCCCATTTCTAGCACTGGACTCAGATAAATGAAAAAGGATACACAGCTTTTGACAAGGAAGGAACTTTGTATTATCCTTCCCAGTAATTAGGTAGAAGGCTACTTTTTGACTGTCTTTTAATCCTTGATGATGGTAATGATAACTGATTAAAAACAATGAAAGTATTTTGCAGTAATAGTTTACATTCTTGGGCCTATTTTTTCATAAGTGGGAATTGTGAAAAGTTGTAGGTTTTGTAGGGATAAGTGAAACTTGAGAAATGGCGGGAGCAGCTCTGAAAAAGTTTGTCTGCAAGATGTAGCCTGTTGGAAGCAGGGTGAACGATCAGGTTGCATCACAAAAGTCATGTTCATGCTGGATATGCTCAAAAGAGTGAAAGAAACATTTACTGTATCTGGAACTTTGGAGGGGGGGGGGGCAAAAAATCTCAACATTTAGAATTTCAATATTAGCTAAAATCTCAAAGTCTTTATTCATTGGTTTAGAATTTACCTAAAGTTTACTCAGAGTTTTCCCCAAATGAAAACTAGAGGCAAGAATCTCACCTGACATAAACTGGCTCCACTGAAGTCAGACAGACGTGGTATTTGAAGCAGTTGAGAAGATGATTGCTGCTTTTGGAACGGAGGCTGGTCCTTATTCGTACCACTTCTCTTTCTTCGTTTGTTTTTTGTTTATCTTTTTAATCTTCAAAGCATTTCAAAGCATTAAATAGAGGTTTTTCTCCTTTAGGTATTTTAAAGTGTATTGGTGAGAAGTATGCAGATATATCACTCCATGTATTTGAACTAGAACGCCTAACTCACTTATTACCTAAAGTATTTGGTGGTCAAAGGGGGGAGAGGGCTGAAATTTCCTGTGCAGATGACAGAAGTACTGTACAGAGGAGTCTAATACATCTATTCATCTCATCTAGAGAAGCAGAGAGCGAAGAGGTTCAGTTCTGTCGCAGCTTAAGCATTAACGGCATCCCAAACTTGATTTTATTTCTTCTCTTTTTCATGCTGCAAACACTGTGGCTAAGATTTATTATGTCATTGTCGTCTCTGCCTTTCCTCTGTCTCATCTGTATTCTTTACAGAGCCTATAAACATGGGCTGTCAGCAAGCTAAACCTGTCAGATTTCCACTTCCCCCCTCCTCCGGCTGCTACTATGCTGCCCGAGAAACAGCCCTGCATGCTGCACCCTCACTATGATTCTCATCATCGCATCTCATTCATCACTGTGACTCCAAACTCAGCTTAACACATTAGAAAAAAGGTCAGGGATATGAAAGGAAAAGAGAAATAAACAACTACCCAGCGGAAGCGGTTGAGCTACAGGAGACGTGGGAGGTAAGATCGGAGCCAATTTCTCTGCCAGCAGCTGTACTGGGCATAAAGTACTTGCTATACAAGTTCTAAGTGTTTTAAGCTGGAGGGCTGTGTAGGGGTTTCCTGCAGCTCCTGGTTTATTTCCCAGCACAGAAGCACAGTGAAAGGATAGAAAACCTTAGTTAGAGACAGAAAGGTTATAAAACTTTTTATAACTGGAGTAAAGATGACGGATTGGTTGCTGAGCGACTAGAAACCTGATAGCATGCAAGATTTGGGCTTGAGAGTTCAATAAACATCCTTACAGTGATGAAAGAACAAGTCTTATGTTGACTTTATGAGCCAAACTTTAGCAAGCTTTTGATTGGGGATGGGGGGAATTTTATATGGAGGAAAAAGAAATTATTTTCTATGAAACAGTAATATTCCTTTAAGTGGGATCTGCTTCTTCCTATGTGCTAGACTGTCAGTGCAGTTAGGTAGAATTTATTTTAAAAAATTATTCTGGTTTGGTGATAACCCTTCTCCATTCTCCTCACTGCTGCTTTGGCCATTTATCACTAAACAGGTTTGTTTTCTTGATCAGAAATTAGGTTTTTTGCCTTTAAGCCATTTGTTTCAAGCTCTTGGCACTTTTCATCATAAATAGAAAATAGCTGTTAACTCTTTCCTTATTTGCATTTAGAAAATCTCTATATAAAATATTGATGCAATATCATGCCAGTAATTTCTTTCTCTCAGGAAATATAAGAAACAAGAGAAACTGCTGAGCATAAATAGGTAACTTGCAAAACTCTGTTCAGAAGAACCTGATACAAAGAAATTAGCTTGTGTAACTATGATGTTTTTTCTCATAAATGGTAGTCAGCTTATAAGGATTTTAGTTTACAGTTTTATTTATGTATGCAATAGTTGGTTAAGTATTTGATATGACCTCTGATTATAAGATGTTGCCCAGCAAGCATGATGACTTTGGTCAAACAGTTGAAAATGTAAATATCTTTATTGACTATTAATCTTTAAAAAAGTAGTTCTGACTGGTCCTTTATGTGAGCGCAGACTGTTTATGGTCTAACCTTTTTTAATATGCTTCTGTCCAGCTCGTGCTAAAAGGTTGGTTTTATGCTTTATGTGTAATTTAAGCTAAATAGAGAAGATAAGTGAACTGATTATTCGATACTTTTCGTTAAACAAAAAAAAGTAAAAGACCCCTAGTGAAATTATCAGGTAAATGATAAAACCAAAAGCATAGAGTGACTTAAAAAAAGGCAGTTTCATGGAGAATGGTTCCCATGATGTCCATTAAATGCAATACTTTAAATGCAACCTCTGAATCTGATAATCCTTGTGCCACTGGCTGTTGAAAGATGAGAAGGAATACTACCCTACATTTTCAATCTATTTCTCATTCTTTTCTAAGTATTTGCTGTCTTGCTGAAGCTGGAGACAAAATACTGGAGTTCTTGGTCCAAAACAGTGTAGCACATCTCCCAGAATCACCTGTGGCAATAATCTAGCATAATTTGGGAGAAGCTTCTTATAACTCAGAAAGGAACTTTTGCATGTAAGAATAAAAGAGGACTGCTATATCCCTCTATTTCTGTGCAAGTATTTGTGTTTTCTTCAGTAAATAGCACTGCTCTCAGTGCCATTAGGAAGCTCTTTTCTCCATGTTCATCATGCGCCGCAGAATCTTAGTATGGAAATTCATCACTTTTGAACATAGTGAATATTCTAGTTTTAGGAGGGTAGGGGAAGTTAAGACCCTTGAACCAGGCAACCACATTAACACATTGTCTGCATAATAACGTAACAGCTGAAAAAGCAAAGAGCTGAGCACGTGGAGTTAGGATATTCAGACAACAGAAGTCAAAGTCGCACTGAGAATAGGTAAAATCTAGATTACTGTGAACTGTGGGGAGTAAAATAAATTGTGGAGAACAAGAACCAGGAAAGAAAATATATTAGAAGTGTAAATGCAGCATTTTGGTACAGCAGAGCTCAGTACTGACGTGACTCATCTGGCCCCTAATGTGAAATGACTCATAGTCCAAAATAAGGAAACAAAGCATACTACAAATTTCAGACTTGTGAAGAAGGAGGTTAAGATATATTGCAGTATGCTTATAAAAGAGGCTATAACTGTAAAACAATTAGGAAATAAATGTGAGTGGCTCTTCATGAACTACATTGAACCGTAGCAATAGCAACAGCACTGGCAGTATGAAAATGATGATCCTACTACTAAACAAAAACACAATAGAGGGTAAGATCAGAGTAATAAAGTAAATTGTGGAAAGGAAAATATTTTAGAAAATGAAGAGGTAAGAAGTAGAAATCTTTAAAGAGTTTACCATGTAAAATAATATAAACAGTGTTGTTATCTACCACATCACTGCAAATATAGTATAGATTGGGTGGAGGATGAAAGCCGGAAGAAAAAAAGTCCAGAATCCAGTACTTCCCTCTTTATTGATAGACTAGGGAGAAGCAAACTCCTAGCCATTTTATCTGCTGGCATCAAATAAGATTGCTTCAGTTATCTTGATCAATACCAGATGAAAATGATAGGTACAAAGGAAAGATTACTTTGCACTGAGATATCAAGTATTCTTTCATGTTTCTCTACCAGTCTGCACTAGTATATTGAATTTGGCAGGCTGGATCTGATAAATACTTCAAATTTAAAGTCATGTCTTGGAAAAAGAAGTGAGTTTCTCACTTTTCCTTCTTGAATATATAGTAGAGTTTGCATTACATACTGCGCTGCTGTCCACGTATCTACTGGTTGTTTGCTAGTAAATGTTGTTTTGAGGGCTATATTAAGCTATGAAAAAATGTCTTGAACTGAAATATGGAAGGCAGCTGTTTTAAAGTTACATGGCTGAGGACAGAAAGGCTATTTGGAAGGTGATCTCTTTCAAATGACTAAGTCATCTCACCAAGTAAAAAATAGCGTTTGCATTCACCATGTAATAAACATCATGAATGTTCGATGACAGAACTTGCCTACTTTTAGTTTCTCACAATCACCAAAACTAGACGTGGTTTGCCAGCTTGTAAATCAGACTCTTGTAATGCAGATATGTAGAGGTTGTTTTTTCACTCCTGTACTACTCAAGGAGGATTATTTTAGGTGCACAGACTCCACTAACCACGCTTCGCAGCTCAGATGACTGAAATCAATAGTGTAGACTAAGATAGATTTGCGAAATGAACAAAATCATTCCTTTGTTACAGATCATTGAAATAAAAATTCACTGTTAAGGTAGTTGAATACAGAATTTTATGGTGTACTTGGAGAGCTCTTGCATTTGTGTAACAAGAGTCACAATGACTTCATTTCACTGATAGGGTTCAGGTTTGTATATAGGGTATGACAGTTATAATTCTTGGAGTGCACTCGAGTCAACGTTTGCAACATAAAAGGGTGTACCACTCTAATGATTGACATGACCATTGACCCCTCTTTATTTTCTGGCAATGTTTACTTCCCATTTGACACAGTAAAAAAAAACATTTCTTGCTACATGGAATTAGGAAAAACATTGAAACACATTAGTACTCTTGTTTTTCAGATAGGAACTTCTTTCTGTGTTCTAAGTAGTGCATAGCCAATCAAGTATTTTCACCAATTTTCACCACAATTCATTATTTTGATGCTATCTATAATGCTGTTTATTTAATAGGTATGGCGATAGTCCGGCCACTGAGTATATTTGGATATTGAATTTAATTTTTGTTTTCACTTTTCCCTAGAAGGTTGCCATGATTCAAAAAGACTTTTGAGTTCTCTTGCATGTCTCTGGAATGAAATCACTGTCTAACATCATCAGTGCACACATCCTTTGATTGTGCTGCTTCACTTCTCTGCCCCTCCTCCTTCCCCCTGCAGCTGAGGCAAGCCAAAAGTTCAGACAAGAGTAGCCCATTTAAAACTTCTTGCATGAATATGAAAAAAAGTTATAATTTAGGAAAAATATTTTCTTTTTATAGTTCCATTACTTTGTTTTTTAAATGTCAGTGTTTGAAATGGTTTGAAGTTATTAATGAGTGACAAAAATACAGTATTAAATGTGTTTTGTTTCCACTTCCTTTCATATGCTGTCATACGAAGATGTATAATGGTGCTTGACAGTTTATTTTCGTCAGGTGATAGCCTGTAATATTTTTAAAGAAGCCCAGAGCCTAGATGTAGTTAAAGATTTTAATGCCACTCCCCAAAATACTATTTTAAAAAAATAAATCATTTTTTAATATAAAACTCAGGAATTAATTAGAATTGCGAAATTATAAAAAAATAGCGAGAGAGAATAATTAAAAGAAGTTTTAAAAGTACAGCCAGATCATTCTATAGTTAGTCTTACAAGTATTATGCAAGACAGTTGAAATGCAAACTACTCACTACATTATGCATTATATTCATTATTGGTACTTTAGTTAATACGTTCTTGGCATTCTGTTGTCCATTATAATAATGGGATATAATGAGATCTTTTTTTTTTTAATGCACCAGGTGTACAAAGTGTATTATTCAGGATTTCTCAGGCAGCCACTGGAATCTAGTCAACTCTGAGATATGCTTGCTAATAACTAGAGATACTCAGCACCGTGTTGTGTAACTTACAGCACTCCTATACCACATGAGAAACCTTCTATCACATACAGTCGAGAAAATATACCACATACAATTAAGGTGAACTGTAGTACCCCAAGGAGAACATCCCACCTACTATATGTCTTGGCTTGAATCTTTACACTTGGAGTCTGAATTTTCCCCTCTTTAGACCAACACAAATCCAAATGAAAGCATTAGCTGTAGCTATTTTTACTTGCTATCAATATCCAAATTCAAATTCTGACTGTGAGGTTCAGTCATGCTCTTGTTTCTTATTCCTACTCCCAAACAGATGAATTTTTGGTTTCTCTTTATTTCTTTTTCTTTCTTCTTTCATCTTTTATCATCCTGTACCAATCTGATACCAATTAACAGCAGCACAAATGGCAAGGTGTACCTCTTTGCTTATTATTTACATTGCAATCAGAAGCCTGGTTTGTGGTTTAGATTTTTTTGCAGCGAATCGCCCTACATGATATGTGTTCATAAAATATTGTTGGGTTATTCTGGTGGGTTCAGATGAAAGCACCTATCCATTTTTCAGCTATTTCAATAATTACTTAACCAGAGACAAGACTTAGATAAAAAAAACTATGGGTTCTACTTGCAATTCCACCAGAGACGTTTATTCTATATCCTTTGTTTCGAAAGGGGAATTGTATTTCTTGCCTCACAAAGATACTGAGAGCATTAATTCCCAACAGATTATGAGGCATTTAAATGCTATGAGAAAAGGAGGAATGGACAGGTAAATATCTATTGATAGAACTACATAATGTGCCAATGATTCTCAAAAGCATCAAGTCAGTGAAATACTCCATACTCACTGAAAGTCAAACAAAAGTATACATGTTTATATTCAATGAGGATCTTGAACTTTGGGTCTGACACTCTATTATAATATAATGGTGAAATAGTTGTCCTACTTTAAAAACATTGACACACGTGAAATGCCCTAAATGGTTGATGTGAAGAGGAGCATATTGAGAAGGCATTGTGGAAGGAGACAGAGGTGTATCTACCAGACAGCTCTCTCATATTTCTATTGTCCTTCTGCACTTAAGCCACACATACAGCAGCTTAAGGATCTGCATTACTGAGGTTATGTAGACTCTGCAAATCAGTGAACGGTTTACATTTACCCCTAGCTGCAGTACAAGGAAATAATTTTCTTCAGCAGACTTCAGTGCCTTTATATAAAAGAGCATATGGGACTTGCACCTTTATGTCATACACTTGAAGGCCTAGGGTCCTCTGCTGCTGCTACAACCCACAGCTTTCTAATTATGTCACAAAGAACAAGAAAAGATTACGGATGAGCAACAGAGTAGTTGCTAAGCGACGTCCTGTGCCAGGAGCTAGGTAGGAGCTGCTGAGTAAAACCATTCAATGGGCACCTCTCAAGTTTTCACAGGACTAATAAGCAGAATTCTGGGTTAAGGAGTTGCTGATGTAAATATTTTTGACTGGAAAATATATTTGATTTCTTTTTATCCCTCAATGAACTTGAAACAGTAAACAAACAAGAAGATCCACTTAGGACTTTGGTCTTTATGGCTTTTTTAGTCTATAAGAAGTCTGTTAGATTCATGTGTTTATGAACACATTTTGCAAAATGCTGGAGTTCGTTAATGCTAATCAAAATTCTTCAAGTTTTACATTGCGAAAAAGGCAGAGTTTTAATTAAGTTAGGTGTTAATATTTGATATCTCTGGCCTTTCTACCAGAAGCAGAATGTAATGACCTGCATCTTACAGAAGGGCTTTCTATTTAGGAATCTTGTCGGTGAAGAAGTGCTTGATCGAACCCTATAGTCTAAGACTTCTTGATGAAGTTGAGTATATTTATCTATATGAAATTACATGGACAAGGTGTTGTCAACTTTGATCCAATAACTCACTTAGACAAATTGCTAACTCTTCATCTTATCTCCAAATTTACTAAAAGTTTTGCTTAATCAGACATGCCATACTCCATCTATAAATTACTAACTCCTGAAGTAGTATTGACAGAAAAGGAAAGTAATTCTCTGTAGTATGGATAATCTATTCATAAACTCTGTGATATCATCTGAACTTCAGCAGCATAACCGTACCAAATGAGAAATCTCTAAATACATCAGCCTAATGTATTGGTATTGTCAACTTTATAATTATAAGGGAAATAATGATTCATATTTTAAAATCAGCCCACTTTTCTTCTTTTTAACTCTTTGGAAAGACTCCTAGTGACCTCATGGTGCTTTCCACTCAGTCCCATCCTGACCTAATGGATAAGTAATCATACAGACGCTATTACAAAATGCTTGTCTTTCTCTCTAAATGGCTGTCTTCCCACTTTTGCTGTGCTGCTCTCCTTGATGATCATGCACGCACCCCGGTCAGTGGTAATCGTTCATTATACCAAGCAGGCAGCTTATATACCACCAATGTATCTCCTTTCCCAGCCGACAGGCCCCCGCAGCCCCCAGCTGCCCGGCGGGCGGAATTCCCCTCCAGCAGTAGGGTCCGTAGGTGCTGTTTATGGGGTGGTAGGACTTGCTCACGGGCCGTCCCCTGCCAGGGCTCCTGCTTCTTCTATTCCTTCTTCTGGTCTCTGCTTCTTCCCCAGTCCTGCACACAGCTTACTAAAATGCAGACCTATTTAAAATTTGAGATCTCTGCAATTTTGAAATTTAATGCTTCTCCATATATTTGCAGTTTTCTAGTGTTTTCGCATATCGTTAATGTAATAAATCATTATGCCATTGCCAATCAGTTTGAAATGCCCTCTGCATTGCCGCAAACATTGTCTACCACACAGAACTGCAGACTAATACCACCTGACAAGTTGCACTACAATTGGTGGAGACACTAGAGTAGTAAATATAAAATGTGGGTTATGCTAATGTTCTTGAAATGATTGATAAGTTTTTAATTATAAATCAAATTTTAATTTAGTTACTCTGTTCACCCAAGTATATCTTATGAAATTTAATTTATGAAATATTAATACATGACATAATTGAGTTTCCAGTGCTGGTAGATTTGGTTGCTTGAGAACACAGAGTAGATCCTTTCATAATGACTGGTTTTATAGACAGGAACTTAGTCCCATTAAAAAGTATGCAGGAAACTTCCCCTCGTAATGATATTACTTATACTGGAATGGTGACATGAAGAAAAGTTACTGTGTTTGGGGTCTTGCTACTAAAAATCTTTCCATCTGTATCCTAGCCTTGATAGCACTGAAATATAGCATTTATTTAGAAGAGTTGTGATTCACAATGCTCTTAGGCATTGTGAATGCTCTTAGGCATTGTGAATCATAAGAAACTAGATGGAAGGGTAAGAGCAAAGGCAGTTAATAGCTGGTTTAGGCAACCTCCATGTTATTTAATTTTCCTTACTAAATATAGATAGTAGAACATGTTTTCCCTGATCCACCTTTTAGGGTAAATTTTCACAATGCTTTGCCTGTATCCCATTTAATTACTGTGCGAAGTCCTTACTGGGCTTAAGAATTTGCATGTTTTGATGGTTGGTAGATTGATATATATCCATTTAATGACATTTATTCCTGAATTTCTCTGGAAGAATGGAAAATAACAAGCCTCTGTCATGTATTGTTGCTAATGTTTAACTTTCTCCTCTTTTCTAAAATTTTTCTAGTATTTAGCTTCAGAAATCCCCAGAAACTCGTGAGTTTGCTTGATCTTCATGTCTTTGGTAGTTTATCCTATGGTATAAAAAAAATTTTAATTGTGTATTTGCCAAAGTAACTGTAGGCAAGCCACTTTAATAAATATAATACGTTGAATAGGATATGCTTCATAAAAAAGGAACAGTTTTTTTTTAAAAAAAAAATTCCCGTGTCACAAAATATTGCAAAATATTCATCATTTTCATAAGGTGGATGTATTCAGAGGATTCAATGTTTAATTAAAAACTATTAGATTAAAAACTTAGATTAAAGAAAAGTGAGTATACAAATATCACTGTGGCTTTTCTTTGTTATTTCGCAACGATTTACTGATCTCATTTGTTAAATAATTTTTCATTCTAAACTTGGAAAATTTAGGGCCAAACTTTGTTGACCATAAGTAAACATCCAATATTCCATATTATACTATAGATTATAAATTCACCAGAATAGCAGTTTATAATCTAGATAATCAAAAGTTGTTAACAGGAAACACTGAAAGGAAAACTATATTTCGTCACATCAGTTTTTGAATAGTAAGGGAGCTCTCAGTAGAATGGGATATGTTGAACTGTGGGGGGTTGATTTACTTTGGCTAAAAATTTATTTCTGATCTATCTGCTGGAGGTAATTTATTTTTTTATTGCAGATTGTTCTTATTGCAGCCTAATAACACAGGGATACTGATGCAGATTTAATATTTGGGCTTTTGAAGAGACCAGTTCAATGTGTGTCTTTATCTCGTTATATTAAGTAATTTTGTGAATGATTACTTGGCTTCACTATACCTGGGATGTCTTTTTAAATTTGTGCGTTTTAGAGGAATATTATTGAATATCTCTTCATCATTGATGAACTCCTAGTTATTTCTTGTGTGGGAGCTAAAGATGTGATAACTCTCCCTGGATTTTCTACTTGCATTTGTTTACAGTCATTCAAAGTAATGATTATAGTCAGCCTTTCAGTCACCAGTTCCAGTAATATTAGAAAAACTCCACATACATATTTTTCATAGGAAACTACGTAGTCAAACACATAAAAGTGCTTTTGGGCTGGCTGCAAATTATGGTTCTCAATGTTGCTTATAGGAATGCAGGTTCTCCGTTGCTAGGAGATTAATAGTGTCTTCCAACATTCACAATAAATTAATTTTATTTCAATTAAAATTAGGACCATAGAATCCCAATAAACTTAAATACTTTTTTGGACACTATTATTGGACAAAATGTACAACTCATAATAGTTAATGTACCAGTGATGATAAAGATGTAGTAGTAACTATAATTGGAAAAATCTTTCAGCTATCCTTCCTCACACTGTCTTCTACCCTTTTATTCCCTGATGTTTACACTGGCATTTGTGAAGATAAATAATGTTATCACCATGACTCTGTAAGGTTCCTAAAAATCCTACTGTTTGAGCAGAGGTTCAGAGAGTCAAATCTTAGATTTCTAAAAGGTTAAATACCTTTAGTTCTCTTATTGTGGGGGTCCTATCAGATGTAAATATACAGGGGAAGTTCTAGAATATAAAAATTCATATCCTAATGATGTTTTCAAATAGAATTTTTAGGAGAAAATATACACCTCTGCTTTTTAAGGGAAAGAAACATGCAAAACCATTCCCTGTTCTCAATTATTCTAATTCTACTTATTTTTTAGATCCTGTTTCTATTTACTTTATGAATCATGCTCTATACTGATCTCTATGAGAGGCATGTTATCATGGTATCATAGAACAGTCTGGGTTGGAAGGGACCTTCCAGAGACAACTTCAACTAGATCAGGTTGCTCAGAGCCCTTTCCAGCCTGACCTTGAACGTTTTCAGGGGTGGGGTATCTACCACCTTGCTGAACAATCTGTTCCAATGTTTCAGTACCCTCAGTGTAAAAAATATCTTCCTTATATCTATTCTGAATCTTCCCTCTTTCAGTTCAAAACCATTACCCTTTGTCCTATCGCAACAATTTTTTTAAAGCTGCTTCCAGGCAGGAAGGAATCTCTCTTCTTTGCAGAAGGTTTCTCCTGGTCCATATTTGCATTGTCTTTTTTTGACTTGTATGGTGCTAACTGGGAAAATATACAGACAGATGGAAAAAAATGTTTTTACCAGGTGAGAAATTATCAGCTGGTAGCCAGCTGGTGGGAGGAGGCTTGTGTTTCATGCATTTGTGTGTATCTGTGTGTGTGTTTAACGGCTTGTTCCTCCCTTTAAAAGAGAAACACTTTTTAAATTTTTTTTTATTCACTAACTGTTGCCTATAGGTTTCAACAGCCAAAAAAAAAAAAGCAACTTAAACTAGTCAGTACTCTTTCTTTCAACAAAGTAACTCCAACTGTGTCTCAGGAATATGTTTTTGCTGAAGCTTCCTCTTTATGAGGTTCTCGTTGCAGTGCCTGTTTCAGCCCTAACTGAGTCTCACAGGGGTAGCACTGCTCAGAGGATTTCCAAACTTCCCTTTTTAGTGCCATTTTGAAAGCAGAAGACTCTGGGCCATATTTGAAATATGATTTAGTTCCTGTTTAATGGGACTGGAGTCAGTCTTGAATTTATCATCCCCTAAACACTGAATATGTTTTGAATCTCTAATGCTGGTTTTATTAGAACAGAGACTAGAAGCATGAACTTTTTAAAGTAAAGAGCTCAGAACATGACAGAGAGCTAAGAGTGTTTGCAAACAGAATTTCCCTTACCATCTTTGCCAAGCTCCCTTGTCCTCCAGGCATGCTTTAGTCCAAGTTCTGAGACTGGATTAGTGCAAGTGAATCTTTTTCATCGCTCAAAAGAGATGCACTTCCATTTTGGACACCTGGATGTTTGAAAAGCCCCTTTTCTTCCCCACTGTGTGCTCTTCCAAGGCAGCATTTTTCCTGTCCCATGAGCCCCTTGCTAACCTGCACATGAGAGAACCTTTCTGGCACTTAAGTACCCTTGCTTCTTGCAGGAACGAGTAGTCTCCCCTTCCTTCCAAGGCCTCTCCTGATTTAAGACACAAAGCAACACCCATCCTCCTCCTGTCTAGATGTGGGCTTTTAAAGAAATGGAGCACTGTAGTTCACTGTTACTAAATTAAGTGTATTCCAGTCTTGGCACCTTCTGGATCAAAGGCCAGAGGTGCTCAGAAACAGGTTTGTATTGTAATGTGAATGGATAGGGAGAAGGAGGCAAGATAATTTTTTTTCAATTACAGGCTGATCATTTTGTGAAGTGACAAATGTTATGTTGCTACTTATGTCTTCCTGATAGGAAAAACTGTCTGCCTTTGTGATTTCTAAATAGTATTTGATGTTTGGCCAGTAAATGGTATTTGGGTGATGCTACTCATGCTGTAAATATACACAGTGCCTACAGGAATGTCTTAAGTAGAGAGCAATACCCTTGAAAGATGGCTGGCAGCAGGTAACTACCATTTATGCTGCCGTTTGAGATGTATTCACTGGTCTTTGGTAGGTAGGACTGAACAAAGTTTTCTAGGGAAGTCCCAGAGTCTAACCAACTGCATGGATAAAAAGCAGCATTCACATAGTCTGTGCTTGTACGCCCTTCGGACTCCTTGTTTTGTTCTTCTGGACCCCTGCCACCATGTAGCCTTGGGTATTAATTCCAAATGCAAAGTGCTTGGTCTGACTTTCTTAGCGTTTTCCAGAAAGACTGCTAATTACATTGGATCTGAGCTGCTATTGCTGTGCTGCTGCTATGTTCCAGTTTCTGTCTCTTGTGCTCTCATTTGCTCCCCTTCTTATTTGCCTGAAATGAAAGGACTCATTTAGTGGAATGTATTTACCTGAAGAATTATGGTTTGGTCCCTTGGCCGTAAGGCTGGTTGGAGGCATTTGGCACGGAATCAGTTTCAGTGGATTGCGGCTGCCTGTTCTTGTTGTATAAGGTTGCCAGTTGTAGTTTATAGTCTGCGTGGAGCAACTAATCTCTCTCTGGTGTAAAGGACAGAGCTGGGTTGCTGTATAGTATACATTACATCTCATGCCAGCTGGAAAGATGGATAGGCACTCTGGAAGCTTTCTTTTCCTAAAGTAAGGACTTTTACTTAGTTTCCGTATGTAGTTTTTTCTTCTCTTGATTATCTCGTAGCAACAGGCTTGAAAAGTGTTAAGAAGATTAAATGAATAAATGAAAAAAGAGACCAGTGGGAATTTTTTTTCATTCACTCCAGAATAGGACAGAAAAATGGAGAGAGATGCAGGATCGATCTGAATCTGAGTATCATTCCATCCCACAACTAACCTGTAAAGGATGGAACAATTACATATGTATATTATTGACATTTATCACAACTCCATGGCTGTAGAATTGTTTAGAAAGTCGTGGGGGGGAAGAAATGCTCCTCTGGGTCTTTTCCTTACATGAATATTTGTGCATTCAAAAGGAAAATCAGAACTGTATCAAATAAAAGTAACCATCCCTCTGCTTTACTGCAAGTGTGCATGAACTGAAACCAGCAATTCACTACTTTTCGTCTATTGCAAATATTGCATGAGAAAAAAGAAACATGAAAAAGGGCTAATTCTCACTGTATTTCATTAATTGTTATTTTTTTTTTGTTATGGGGCAATTTCAATCTAACAAAAAAGCATTGCACTATGTCTACATGCCTCATTTTCATGTTTGACTTCAAATAGAACAAATTGATTAAATCTACAGTGCGCTTACTCCTCCTATAACTTTTATTTGATACAGTCAACTGATGTTCTGTCTCAGACAGTGATCAAATATGAAGGCCTAGAAAAGTCTATAGGAAGTGTTTGTCCCTTTGTACTCAGCAATGATGAGGTTGCACCTTGAACACTGTGTCCAGTTTTGGGCCCCTCACAAACAAGAAAGAAAGAGGTGCAGGACCTTGTTGAAAGAAGAGCAACGAAGCGGGTCAAGGGTCTAGGGCACAACTCATATGAGGATCAGCTGAAGGAACTGGGGTAGTTTAGCCTGGAGAAAAGGAGGCTCAGGGGAGAACTTACTGCTTTCTACAACTACCTGAAAGGAGGTTGTAGCAAGGTGGGGATTGGTCTCTTTTCCCAAGTAAGAAGTGATAGGATGACAGGAAACATCCTCAAGTTGTGCCAGGGGAGGTTTAGATTGGATATTAGGAAAAAGATCTTCACTGAAAGGGTTGTCAACCATTGGAACAGGCTGCCCAGAGAAATGGTGGAGTCACTAACCATGGAGGTAGTTAAAAGACATGTAGATGTTGTACTTGGGGACATGGTTTAGTGGTGGACTTGGTAGTACTAGTTTAATGGTTGGACTTGATGATCTTAAAGGTCTTGTCCAATGTAGATGGTTCTATGATTCTGTGGTATTCTTATATTGTACCTTTCCAGCCTTAAGCTATTTTCTGGTCAGGGACACTGATACGAACACTTTATCGAGGTATTTATCAACCGAGGATTTTTCTTCTATGAGCCCCTGTGAAACATAGGTAATCAAATGTACTATGGCAAGAAGTTCCACAATTCAACCATTTCTTTAAGCTTGGCTTCTCCTAGCTTAGTTTATTATCCTGAGTTCCTAGTTTATTATTATTTGAAATAGAGTGCTTAATTGAACTCTGTCCACCTCTTCTTCCTTGTTACTTAATTTTATAACATTTTACCACAGCTCTCAGCCTTTTCCAGGCTGCAAAAGTCAAACTCACTCAGGCATAAGGAAGACACTCCATCTCTTTGCTCATCTCCAAGCCCTTGAGATGTAGAAGGTGGGGAGGGCCATGGATTTGTATTGTGGCATGGTGAAATTGAAGCTTGAGTGTATTGTTTTGGATTACCTATATATTTCAGAGAATGTCTAATAGGTTTGTGAGTTGATGTAGGGTCACTTTCTCCTCTAGAGATATATTCAAAGTAGGTTGCAGTTTCACCTGTCTGAATTGCCAACTAGGAGATTCTGCTAAATGCCCTGTATTGTGGGATGGTCCAAAGAAATTAGCCTTGATGTAACAAAGATGAGCCCTAAATCAAACAAGTGATTTTGCATGTGTGTGTGTGTTTGTGGCCTTCGTTAGATTTAAACCAGGTCTATATACAAATGAAATAATATAAAATCAGTTATGTGTAACCCAAGCTTAATTATTGTTCCCTCATTTTGAAGATCTCATTTTCATTAGGCTCAGAGAAAACAAAAAAAAAAAAAAGGCAGGCTGCCCCCATGACAGAGAAGTGTTCGATAGTAGAACTATTATAGGTAAAATATCAAAAAAGTTTTTCATTTTGTTTAGAGATTGCCATAACTAGATTAATTTTCCTGGGCCTTAAGGTCTTTTATGATGGTTGAAGACCAGGCTCAATAAATTCACATTAAGTTGAATTTGTATCAGTGAAATTACAATTGAAGTAGTGATTGTTAGTGGTTCTGCCAGTATTTTTGCTGATTGCATAGAACAGGAAGCGTTTGAGCCTAGAGTATCTAGTAGTTGTATGTGTGATTTCAACTAACAGTAGCACAATTTAAAATTGTTGGAACAAATCTGATAAGTTAGGGATTCTTTTGTCAGAATTTGAGCAAATTGCACAGTTGACAATATTATGGCAAAAGGACAATAACAAATTGTTGTTTTTAAGGAAGCCTTTCCAATGCAGCCAGTAAAGGACTTAGTCCTTTACTGAGTTCTACTGAGTTAAAAAACTCACTAGAAGACAATCTTGCTCCCAAGTTGACTGGTAGATAAAAGCTGAACGAAGTAATTTTGTTTCAGAGGTAACTGGGAAGGCTCAGTTAATCTTGAAAGCGTTCTCCAAGCTTTTGAACAGTCTTTGTCCATTCCACTCTTGCACATCCCATGCTAACCATGTTTTTGCATTTTCTTGACTTTTTTTTTCAGCTCTAGAAAGAAACACTTCTTTAAAGCAGGTGGGAGGTATTTAGTATATTTAAGGGACATCCTTTATGGTTATTTGTTGCCTTTGATCTTAACTGACAAAATGTGTGCGAACCTCCTTAATATAGGAAACAGTTCATAAGTTCACTGTAATGTTGGTAATGTTTCCTGACATCATATTTTGTTTTCGTTTTTAAATGATCCCATACTTTGGATCAATGTTGTTTTTCAGAGAATAGCTAGTAGACAAAGACCAAACTCAGGTCAACAACTAACCTTTCAAATAAGTAGGAATGTCTAAATGATGGGAAATCAAAATAGCAGTTGATCAGAAGAAGCCAAAGTTATTTCCATTAATTTGTTTTTAACCTGACTTTTGTGACTGTAATTTGTTTTAATGTCAAAGTCCATAATTGAGAAGTTTAGTGATGTTTATGCAATCTTTTCTCTAATTGCTAACAATGAAGCACTTGCTTGACTTTAGGTATGGATATAAGATACTTAGAAATCCAGTAGTACATTTTGAGCTGATCTCGAGGACTCAGCACAAGCTTAAATGTATTTCTTAGCTGCCTGGAACAATAAAATTTTAAAAAGCATAGAGAAAGAATTATTATGAGGATAATTGACCAAAGGACCTGTTTGTACAGGCTGCATGTTATGCTGCTAACTATGAACAGGTAACTTAGTAGCAGAGATTACTAAAACAGTACATTCAGCAGATAAATATGCTTCAAGTACAGTTTAAAAAAATACATAGTTTGTTGAAATCCATAAAATCCTTAAAACAAATTCACTTCCTAGCCAGAGATTAATAAGACCATAATATTATTTGTATTGTTACACTTCTTAACTTAAGCAGCACACAATGAGTTTACACAGGCACTGAACAATCTCTTCTTAAAAAGGTTTATGAAACCATTTGTAAACATCCACAGCAAAGTAAAGCTCAGTGGATCCATCAGCACAGTATTAGCTGTATTTGCATGTCATAAAAATACAGGTACTTGTTTAGTGGAACCCGATAACTTCTGTAAAAAGAGACCAGGGTTGGTATAATTGGAAAAGAAAGGACAACCAGACCATTGAGGATTTATCAGCACTGTAAAGTTAGTATGACTGGTTACTACAAGAAGCTTTAATTAACCATTGATAACTCTGAACATTTTAATGATCATATATGTACTGTGATGTAGAACAAGCAGAACTGCTTGAGGCATCACAAAAAAGTATAGAAACCAGAGTGTCAAATGTCCCATTAGTTATAATAACTGCTTTTCAACTACATTTATTATTTAATGTAGGGATAGGGGATTTATGAAGCCAACTGAGATTAAAATGTGAAGTAGTTTGCAGGTTATGGAAGTGCCGTAATGACTTTAAGTCATCAGCCTAAAATGGTAACTTTTAGTAGTGGAAAACACATTAGAAAATGCTGGGAAATAAACCAGTAATACTATCTTTTTATTCAAAATAATCTTTCAGTTTCTTCTTTTCATTGCCTAAAAGAAGATTACACATTGACCAAAGAGGCTAGCCAGGGAGGTGCTGTTCTGAAAGAAGGCGTTGACTCGTTCACTCTTAAAAAAGTTAGCTCATTGGCTTGGAGCGTCCCATCTTGAGATGAAGCTAATTATGTTTCTCTGTTAGCTTAACATTCCGGATGATTTATGATTATAAATAATCTCCATCTCTAATTCCACATTTTAGCTGTAGAAGGAGTTGAGATCCTAATACAGATTGATGGTATAATGTGTATGTGTAGTGCCTAGATTTAAAAATCTGTTTTAAAAAGCCAGTTGTGTCTAGCTTAGTAGATTCCTAAAACTGATGGATAGAGAAAGGGAGGTACTCTGAATTACTCTCTCGGATAAATTCTGAAGGCTTTTATACCTCTCTGACTGTACTATGAGATTAGCTGGTAAATTTAGCCAGCTAATTCAGGTGTCTGAAGTGTGGTGAAATGAATAGTCCTGTGTATAGCCTCCTATTTGTGCACTGTGGTGTAGTCTGGACATAACAAAATCAGTTCTTTATACTTGTAGTTTGTTTAGAGTGAACTTCAACTAAGGGATAATAGTAAATATAAATACTTTGATAATTTTGTACTTCTTATCCACAGAGGAGTAAATGAGACCAAGTTCTTAATTACTGCAGTATGAAAGAGCCCATAAAATACCTAAAACATTTATAAAACAACATATGTCCTACAGATTGTTCTTGGTGATTCAGTAGTAATTCTAGTAATGTATTCTATCATTCTGTGTGTTCTTCATGCACAAGTGTAATCTAAGACAGTAGTCAATTCAGTCACTTTCTGCTATGATAGTGTTTTAAGAACTGATTAAGTTGCTACTAATCTGTTATCAACCATACTTCTAGATAATCTGATGTTTTCAGTATTGTGAGATGGCAATCTTAGATTAAATACTACCACTTAGTGACCTGTCTATAAAACGAGATGATTGGAGTATGATACGCTATGGTACACTATTTTTGTTACTGCTACATGTAAAATAAACCTATATTTAGACCTTCCAAATACCTATGTCTATCTGTTCATACACAACTATACACAAGAAAGCTCTGAAATTTTCCTGCCATCCAGAATTTAAAAAAAAACCCAAAGATAAACGTTCTCTCGAGTGATATACAGTGTTTACCTTGTCCTTAACTTGAAGTTATTTTCCAGGCTTGTATGTCTTGCCTTAGTTTAGAAAAACAGTCAACAGCATACAAAACTGCATTTTTTTCAGATGTTGCTGAAGATGAAAAAGAATGACAAAATATGAGTTTCAGCTCTATGCTCCAAAGGACTTGGTGTGGCCATCATTAAATTGTAACTTAGAAATTATGAATTCTCCCCTAAATCACAACTAATATAATAAATTTTAAGTTGAAAATCTACCGGATTTTGCAGACGGTATCTAAGATCCTTGCTTATTTTGATGCTTACCCATTATCTTTGATATTGGGGTTTCACTGTGTACTTTTTCCTCTTTTAACCTATTTAAATGTGTCTTGTCTAGTCTTGACACCAAACTAAATAGATGGCCTGCCTAGGAATCACAGAATGGTAGGTGTTGGAAGGCATCTTCAGAGATCGTCTAGTCCAACCCTCTGCCAAAGCAGGTTCACCTAGAGCAGGCTGGATGGGAATGTGTGCAGGCAGGTTTTGAATATCCCAAGGGAAGGAGACTGCACAATCTCTCTATGTAGCCTATTCCAGTGCTCTGTTACCCTCAAAATATCGATGTTTTTCCTCATGTTGAGATGGAATTTCCTGTGTTCCAGCTTGTACCTGTTGCCCTTTGTCCTTTCGCTGGGCACCACTGAAGAATCTGGCCCCACCATCTTGAATAGGATCCCCTCTCAGTCTTCTCTTCTCCAGGCTAAACAGACACAGGTCTCTCAGCCTTTCCTCATAAGAGAGGTGCTCCATTGCCTTCATTGTCTTCATAGCCCTCTGCTGGACTCTTTCCAGTAGTTCCCTGTCTTTCTTGAACTGAGAGTCGAGAACTGGACACAGTACTCCAGATGCAGCCCCACCAGGACAGAGTAGTGGTGGAGGATGACCTCTCTTGACCTGCTGATCATGCTGTTTTTAATGCACCTTGGGAGACCATTAGCTTTGTTGTCCACAAGGCCACATTGCTGGCTCATGCTCAACTTCTCCGCTAGGACTCCCAGGTCCTTCTCTGCAGAGCTGCTTTTCAGCATGCTTTTTCAGGAAAATGCATGTTTATTTCTCCTTCGTTGAATTTCTGATTTATTGAATACAGGAAAACTTTAACATGTTTATTAAGTGTAATTTGCATGCCAGTACACTGTAAATTTGATATTCATTTGCAAGATTATGATATTTACAGACATGATATCATATATTTTCAAAATATAAGAAGGCTGGAACATTGATATTTTGAAAAATGGTGTAGGCGTATCGGGAGATTTGAGAATGGGTTCCAATGGAAAATAGGAAACGAGTCAGTATTTAACACAGACAATTAAATTAATGAAGTGGTGAACAGTTTAAAAACTGTATGACCAGGTATGGTAAAGCAGTATTTGTCCCACCTATCAGAAAGCAAAGAAAGAATTCGGGCTTTTTTCATCTTCTAAATTGATTTGATTCTTGGAAGCCAAATGGTAATTGGCCAAATTTAATATTATCCAAGGAGACAATAGCTTCTCATTTTTGCTGTTCCACCAAGTGTTCCTGGGCTTGGGGTACAGAAAAGGTCAGAGGAAGTAGAGATGACTACTCCATCTTAAGGTTACTTTCCTTCAGGAAATTCTCAGTAGGTATCTTAGGTCATCCATAAACTTCCAATAAATGTTACATATTTCTTCCTGAATCTTTTCGAACAGTTGTATTAAGATCTCATATTGAACAGACTGCAGCAGATCTGACATTCGGTATATAGCATTAACAGCTAGTCTCATGCATTAAAAAAAAGTAAAAGCATGAGCCAACTACACCAACTACAAAGCTGCCTTCTCTTCCCTAGGATTTTACTTCGTTTAGTTGCAAACTGAGCAACTCATCTTTTCTCCTCACAGGGGAGATATGGCTGCTAAGAATGAATGCAAGATATCCCGCCTCTTTTATGCTGCTGCTTTGTGATAATTTCAGAATGACCTTGCCTGCCTGCTATGCCTACATAGCATATAGGTAGTACATTTCATACTCGGAGTGTAATTCTAGTTCTCTGTGGATAATAGGTGTGAATCTGTGCCTCGTACTTAACTTCTTGTTCTTTCAAATACTTTAAGCAATTAATAGATTTCCTGTAACTTTTCAACCTATAAGATAAAATAGATTCTTTCTGGTTGCAGGTGATAAGACTTTTTTTTTTATTTACTCCTGGTTTAATGGATTAGAATATACCTTTTCTTTTTGCATATGCGAATTTCCAGGTGAGTGAACTCTCTGAAGTAATGCAACTACCCTAGTATTGGTGGCCATACTGCCTACTCTGGCCATCCATCTCTGAAAGGAATGTGCTTTTCAACTGGTGTGGCACTTTGAAGTGCTGCTCCTGATGGTGGATGGGTTTGGAATAGAAAGGATGGAGGACAGTTACTGCTGAGGGAAGGAGAAGGAGTAAGGCTTTCCAGTACCACTAATGAGCAGTGTAGAGAGTTACTGCTCTCGAGATCTAGAAGCAGCATACTGCCTCCTGCCTAAATTTTTCATCACAGGCTTGCCAGAACAGCTTTCCCATTCCTCTCCTGAAAAGAGTGGTTTCAGACCCCCTTGCCTGTACACAAGTTTAAACATGCACAGGAGATTGTGTGGGAGGAGAGTTCAGAGCAAAACATCCAGTACATCACAAGTGAGCCAATAGCTAGAGAGGAAGGAGATTTCCACCTTCACTTTGGTCTTCAGAAAACCTAAGATGAACATTTTCATGGACAAGAGTGTTTTCTTATTCTTGCTAGTTAAAAGTGACAGTTGAGCAATCAAGCTTTCTGTTGATGGAGTGATGAATCTCTAGGAGCAGTAGATTGGCATTTAAACCAAGCCAGATCATAACACAACTATATCGCAACTGTATTCCTAATTCTTCTCCATGTGTGTTATAACTGTCACAGTCATGCCTTGTGTTAGTTTTGGATGGGAGGAGGCCAGAGGACACAGCTTGTGAGCATCTTTGTATTTTTCAGAGGATAACTTACCAAACTAATGTATCTTGAAATACAAATTTTCAATCCAAAGTCTTATTAAGAGGTTTTGTTTGTACATGACTTGCAGCTGCATTTTTATAAGACAAACATTTGTAAGACAGTTACTTATATAGCATTTGCTAATTAAATATTCCCATAAATCAGAGCAAGAAAATTTTTACAGTATGGAGGAAAGGATAAATTGAAATGTGCAATTGAATATTGATCTATGGCCAAATAAAAATCTTTTAAATGTAAAGCCTTCACTTAATTTAGGCAGAATCAAAAATAACATCAATGGACCTGTTACAATTCTCCTAAGACCTTGTCCGGAAACATAATACAATTTTCATGCTGTCTGGTGATGGATCGAGTTAATGGAATAACCCTATAACCTTTAGTGTTCTTATTCATATTCAGAGGTAATATATATATCATCTGTCCTTCCCTTGGGCTGGAGAACATTAGGCTAACCTCTTTCTTCAAGGTCCAGCATGCTGTGGTTGCTCTATCTGTCTGAGGCATTGATTATTTTAAAATAACCAGTGTTATTTTAGTCATATAAGACTTCTTAACTAGACCTTCAACGTATTAGGGACTGAAAATTGCACTGAAACTTAGAAAATTGAAACTTTATTAGGGACTGAAAATTGCACTGAAACTTAGAAAATTGAATCTGTACCAGAAATGTATCAGACCCAGAGAAAAAATGTTATTTATTTATTCAGGGAATTCTCCCTAGCAGATTTGTCACCTTTAGTGTTTCCTCATGCAAGGATTTCTGAATTAGAGTTCAAGTAATCATACTCCTTATTTTCATGTAAAAAATGCTCTGAATTTTTCATAAAGCTTGTGCTGTAATTCTGTATAAGAGTCTAATTTATAAAATCTTTGAAGAATTAATATAAAATAAGAATCTGCATAGCTTTTGATTTACTGGCTTCAGCTTTCACATGATTCACATTTTACACATTTAATAGCAAGTTAAACTTGTATCCTCTGGATGGAGGTGTGAGATGTACTTGCCTTTGGGAAGTTTAGAGGTTTCAGCACTTGTGCCCTACAGTTCCTAGCTAAGTCTATGAGCAAAGGCCTTCTAAACATTTGGAGTCTATATAGTGAAGGGGGTTCAGCTAGGGGTTTTCACTAAAGGCTGGGGTAAACATCTGAGGGAATGAACTCCAGACACTTTTTTTATTAAATAGTCCTCCATCACTACATTATTCTTCCAGGAATGCCAAGGGAAGTATACCCAAGTCAGTTTAATAGAGGTAAGCAGATCTGTCAGTCCTTACACACAGCTGCCAGTCTGGTGTACGTGTAATCCTAGAGCTAAAATGCAGCAGAAAGAGACAGGCATGGGAATTGGGCAGAATGATGAGCCAAGGGAAGGATCTTAGTGATCATACCTTGTTTTAGAAGAAAAGTAAATGTGTCACGAAAGACATTAACTTCAAGGAGGAATTTTAAAATAAGAGGGCTGAACTTAAGGAAAAATGCAAGAGCAATGAAATGTAGGATACAGGGAATGAAAAACTGTGAAGGGGGACGAGATACATACTTCACTTGTGTGGTGATTAACATGAAGCAAGTATCAGTATGATAGTGATGGTAAGTCTTCCTTGGAATGTCCTATTTCGTATGAGCTTAAAAGAAAGTGCTGATGGTGGATGAAAAGGTGGCAGTGTTTTTTTCTTCACCCAGGCATCTCACACCACCTGGTAGGAAGCTCAAACCAGAAAATTCTAAACATCCTAAAGATTCAATGTGCCCATTTAAGGGAAAGAGAAGAGAGAGAAGAGAAAGGGGATGATATGATGCTTGATGATGAAGGGAGGGGGTTTTGGATTCAAGGATGGCTATGTAGTAATTTCTTCTCCTAAATTCTGTGAAATTTATAGGAAACCTCCAGGTCTTTGCAGGGAAAATGTTTACTTATGTGTATCTGTGTCTGAGGATCGTCGTATATTAATTTATACATTTTTCCCATCTTATTCAAAGAAGTTTTCTAAGAAGCATTTTCAGAAAAGATTCTCTTGCATATTAATTCACTGGACTGATTCTTTGTTCCAGTACATGTATGAAAACAGCAGGTTTGAAGCAAAATTCCTCTGAGTTTCTTCTGGAACCAGCGAGTATATAGCAGCCAAACACTTGGTGCTGCAGTGATGAGTGCATTACTAGATATATAATGGTCACAGCCTTTCAGCACCATCGGGTTTTAATAGTTGCTGGTGCATGTAGTGTGTAAAATAAAGTGTATGGCTATGGTTCCGTGCACCTCTCCAATATATGCCTGCTGCCTTTATGCACAGTAAAATAGAGATGAGAAAGGGAAGGTAATGAACTGGCAAGCTGCCTTCTGGGTGGCTAATAGAGAGAGCACGATCTAAAAGAGCAGGTTTAGAACTGGATGCCAGAACAATCTGTGTCTTTGTCCTCAGCTGTGTATTCACCATTGACCTCATCCTTAAAGCACTTGTTGTTGCATTCCTGGACCTGTAAAACATCTGTAGTTGTGCATAAGCCTTTAAGCTCAAGTCAGTAGGATCACTCACAAGCTTGAAAAATTAGGCTGCTTATGAGATTTACTGGATTGAAACCCAAGGGTTCATTGCTTTACAGTGCTTAACTATCCCTGTTTTTTCAGACGTGCCATATAAAATCAGCTTGATGTTGATGTCAGCAAAAATAATCTTTCTGACATTGGACACTAACACGTTCATTAGCCTGCTCTAGCGGCAAAGCTGAGACCATTGGGCTCATTTACAGTCAGGATTGAGCTGGTCTATCCGTAGCCACCTGAACAGAGTTAAAGGGCTATGAGGATTAATTAGCTGATGCCTGTCACATCCTTTGAAGATGAAAAATACTATCTAAGTGCTACTGTGGTCACCATAACAGTCCTTAGCTTTGCAAATGATTACACGTAATCAAAGTGTTAGAACCACGAACAGCACTGTGATAACTGTGTTTCCTTGGCAGAAAAAAATACAAGGTTGTATGATGACAAGGGTTACTGCGATGATGTTCTCCATCTCTTCGGAATTCAGTGTCGGTAGCAAAATGTATTAAGCAGAGGAGTAGTTATCTTCACTTCTGCATTCCTAACAAAAATATTAGGTGACTGAGACAGGAAGGGTGCTCTGGAGTTTTCTTACATGGAGCATTTCAGGAGTGAGCCTCCAAGTCCTGGGAAAATGACCACAGTCTAAAAAGATAGATTGTCTTGTTACAGACAAACTGCATTTACCATGATGTATTAGCAAAGCTAGGTTCTCAGGGACCATGGGCTGATTTATGAGGTTTTGTTCTAACCTATCTTGGCTCTGTTACTTTTTTCTTTGTGCAACTCTGGCTGCGTAATCTGAACAATGCAGAGAAATAATTAAAGAAAGCAGACTGAGGAAAAACGTGAAAGTCCTTTATAGCATCAGGATTGTGGAGAAATGGCATTCACACCTCTTGCTGAAACTTTAAAAATGTATCCATGGTACGGTGTCAGGCAAAGTTGTGTAAAGGGAGAGATGCTTACAGTGTAGCTCTGTCTTGGAGTCCTCTTGTTGCCATTGTACATCATGTTGAATGCAAAGGAGTACTAGGGCACAATTCAAAATGGCTCCTCAGTCTCCCTCGAAGATGGGAGCTTGCCTTTGTTGTATTCCGAGCAGGGGTGGAATTCACATCTGTATTTGATGTCCCATTAATTCCTCATTCCACCTCTCCGAGACTTAAGTAGTGAGTGTGAAGAGATTGCAATTCCTTTAAAATAATAATGTAAAAGTATTTAGATTGGAAAAAAAAAGGTTAGGATTTTTCTCTTGTTATAATACTACATATCCATACAAGGTTTGGACACAAGGAAATCCTACAAACAAACTCTGCAGGGCTGTTTGTAGGCGTAGGCAAAGCTGGCGGTTACCTGGGATGATAAAGATATTGGGCAGTGATTCTAGGCCATGGCTGTGCTGCCCGATTTGCTCGTGCTAGAGCTGCAGAAAGCCATCATTCCCCTCCCTGCTGTGAGAGAGGAGGGGGGCTGGGGCAGTCCGTTGGGCGTTCTGCTAGGGCTCGCCCTCGCTTGTGCAGCTTCATGGGCCCAAAACTGACTCCGTAAGGTTCTCTTTGTAGTGAGTAGTTTACCCTTTCCCATGACACTACCGCTTGGGTTTTTGGTGGGGTTTTTTTGTAGTACATGCTATAAAAATCCATTTTACTTAAGCTGGTGAAAATTCTTGAACAAGATCTAAACGCAGCTACTTTTTCCTATAGCCTTCATAAAAAAAGAAGAACGTAATGCCAATGTCACTTTTTCCTATAGCCTTCATAAAAAAAGAACGTAATGCCAATGTTCTTTGTTTGATTTCCAAGTATATGCTACTCAGGTGTTATACTTTAATCCCAATAGGATTAAGGTTTACAAAAATCTGCTATTACAATACGTCTAGCTAAGGCACATAGTTGTTGGTTAAATGTTACCTTCTTGTCTGCATTGACTCTGTGTTTCTCCTCTCTAGACTGGCAAGGGCTTGACTTTCAAAAAAAATAAGCAGTATAAGAAAATAATGTTCTGAGAAAATGTATTTCCTCAGTCTTCTAACTTTTATACTAAATTATGGATCTGTTTTTTTTTTAATTTATTAACTGCATAATAAACAACCAGCCACAAAACCAATACAAATAAAGCCTGTTGTTTCAGTAGAGCATGTAGTCCCTTTTAAAATTGATTTGTTAGTACATTCATAATTTTTTGTTTGTGGCTTTAATTGGTGGTGTTTTCAAGACTCTGAAATACATAATCCATGAAAAAAGGTTCATAAATAATCTACACTTTCAATGTTTTATTAGTTTTTGTTATTGTATGTACTGTTTCTTTTGATGGGTTCAGGCAAAGTTTAAAACAAGTTCATCCAAAATTAGCTTAATGGCCATGTAAAGATTTACCTCCCATGAGCTGTATCAATGACAGAAATTCTATCGAAACCCCGCTGATTATTAGACCTGAAATTGATTTCATATATGAAGTTGAAATAAATAATTTATATTTTTTGCCTTACAGATTTTCAGGCATGACTTATTTTTTTAAGGAATGCTAGTAAAGTGTAATTCTAAGTTCACATAAAATCCGCACTTACTTTCAGATGTTTTCTGTTCAAGTGCCAGACAGGTCTTGTGTTTTCTATTTTATTATTATTATTATTATTATTATTATTATTATTATTATTATTATGTTGAAAGACTATCTGAGTTATTTCTGTTCTTAAGTATACAAAGTGTTGCTTTTTTAATGATAACTGCTGTATCTGTTATAGAGTAAAACCATTGCAGGGTGCTATTCAATTTTCTTATAACTGCAAGTGCTATAGTATGCATTTCTATCCTGCAGTCACTGTTGTGCCTATGCTATAGTATAAAATTAGATTGAGTAGGTATATTTAAAGAAATTAGCTTGTGTACTGGTTGCACAGGCAGACAATGTGATAAATAAAGAAAATTTTTTAGTGTTTCAGGCAGGTCTGATTCCTCATTTTGATTTCTGTGTTGCTTATTTTGCTTACGGTATTCTGGCTAGCTAATTTAAAACTGGCTTAGATATGTTGCTCTGTCATAGGTGGTAACTAGGGGCAGTCTGGTTATTCAATATGATCCTTTTTTAAGAGAAGCATAGAGAGTCAGAAGTTCCCTGAAAATTACATTTGTATACTGAGAAAAACAATGTAAAACATCTGAAACTCCACAAAGAAACACTTTTAGCAATCTCAAATCTTACATGAAATGAAGGAAATGTATGAGTTCTTGTACCAGTCCAGACACAGAAGGGCTCACGTCTATGTTGAAGAACAGTAAGCCACCTTTGCCACTTGTCACATCTTCATAGATAAACTTTTAATGGAAAATTAGTTTGCAGTTGTATGATTATGAGGCCACAGATGTAATATCTAAGAGCTATCATAGGAACATAGATCATCTGGTCCAACATTTAATGGGAAAGAGAGCCTAGATGAGATTATCTAGCACCCTTTCCAGTCACATCTTGAAAACCTCCATGCATCTACTGTGTCCCTGGGTGGGTTGTTTCAGTGAATGAATGTTCTTACTGCATAAAATTTCTTTCTTATCTAAAGATAAAACCTCTTTTGGTCCAACTTGTATGCACTGCCCCATGTCTTCTCCATGTGACTCCTTGTGAAGCGAGAGCCTCTGTTCTCTTTGTAGCCACCTTTTATGTACTGGAATACTGTGATGAGGTTCCCTCGAGCCTTCTCTTCTCCTTCAGCCTTTCCTCGCAGAGTAGGTTCTCTGATGATCAGGGCTGATGATCATACCCTTTCCCTCAGGTCTGTTTAGAACACTGTAATAGGTCAGATAAGGCTGTGGGTCTGTCCCTTCAGGTGTAGCAGAGTACCAAATAAATGTCCAAATATGTTTATCAAAGTGTTTTCTTCTCTCCCCCTCTGCCATCTTTGTATTATCTATGTATCCCATGTTTAATGTGTGTGCATGTGTGTTTGAGGTGTTCTCTGGTTCTCAAGCCCCTCTTAGTGGCCTTTTCTCTGCTGTAGAACTATTGGTGCCATCATAGAAAGTTTTTATGTTTTTGTTCCGGGTAGGAGTATAAATGGTAAACCTGTTGACATCCATGGCACAAAGTGGTGCCCAGGTGACAGGACCAGAGGCAATGGGTGTAAACTGAAACACAGGAACTTTCCTTTGAACAGTAGAAAACACTTTTTTACTGTAGTGGTGACCAAGCACTCACAGAGGTTGCCTAGAGAGATAGTGGAGTCTCCATCCTTGGAGATATTCAAAAGCCATCTGAACATGGTCCTGGACAACCAGCTCTAGATGTCCTTGCTTGAGTAGGGGTGTTGGATCACGTGACCTCCAGAGGTCCCTTCCAACTTCAACAGTTCTGTAATTCTGAAACTCTGTGATACGGTGGTGAGAAGATTCTGGTTAAAATGCAAGCACCACATGGTAATGTAAATACAGTTCTGTAGTAACAGAAATTCAGGGATTTCAGTCACCGTCTAGAGTTGGCTTTTATAGTGTTTAAGCAGAAAAGCAGATGCTTGTCTTGTACTATACTGCATATCAAGAAAATATTCCTACAGCAGAGTCTGGGCATAGTATCAGATGTACTGTGGATAGAGGCAGTGCTCAGCTGCATCAGTACTGCTTCTCCACCTTGGGAAGGACTTGCCACCGTTTGAAATGTTTGTGGAAGTATAATGTGGAGAAAGAGTCATTCTCTCCTTCAGCCAAATGAGTACATTTGCCCTAGTAATGGTGGATGAAACAATATATAAAAGAATAGTGAGTGGTATGTGAACAAAGTATTCTTTTGGAGCAGGAATTCATGGGCAGTGGCATGATCAGTAGAAGTGTGTATTAAATGCTATCCCAAATCTTCAAACTTAATTAATTTTCAGTTTCACCTGAGGTTTTAAATCCTGTAGTTACATGGATAATTATTGTCTCCAGTATATAGATAAGCGGAAATGGAGATGTAATGAACATTGCACCATTGAAAATATAGCACAAAAGCATGATTTCAAATCTCAAACCCAACAGCTCTTTTCAGCCATTTGCCAATCTGTGCAAGGTTAGCTCACTCATTTTATTACACAGGTTAAGAATCTGAATACCCATCATCTTTGGCCCGATATGAAAGTATATAATGTATGATTTTTAGACTTTTCCTCTTTATTCTGTAAATCAAGTTAGTCATCTTGGTAGTGTGGGAGAGAGCTTTGTGGGGTTTTTTAATATTATTATTTACATTATTAAAGGATAACCCCAGCCTAGCAAGTGAGAGACTCCACAAGTCTTTAGATATTTTCCAATTTTTAAAAGAAATGAAAGCTAAAACCGCTACACATTAATTTACATGTCACTAATCATAAGCAATAGCTATCTTATGTGTTGTCTTATGTATGCGGGTAAATGTATTTCTAAGCATGAATGAACCTTGCATCCAGAATCCAAATCTGAGGTTAATTATCACCTTTCCATCATATCAAGTTTATTTAAGAGGTTATGTAGATGAGATAATACAGAGGTAATATTGCTTGCTGAATTACAGCTTATTTTGGTGGGGTTATGAATTGATAAGCAAATTAAAGATGTAAAATCTAAGAAAGTCTGCCGTGGTTGGTGTCTTGTATGAACAGAAGTGGCATGCCATAGGAAATAGTGAGGAAGAGTATAAGCAAAACATATACTTATTCTATCTGGGACACCTATCTAAATATCACCAGTGAAAGCTGTACAAATAGCTCATCTTCTGATTCTTACTGTTTTCTCAACACTGGAAAAATAGGAAGAAAGATAGTATAGTAGATGCATCTAGTAGATAGATAGTAGATAGATCTAGTATACTAGGTAGTATAAAGAAGTTGAGATTCTTCATAAATTGAAATGCCAAACAGCTATATGTCAAATAAAAAGTTTTTTACTCAAATCCAAGTAATTTCTATAGAGTTCAGCTATTCCTTTTAAAATATATGAAAATCTTTTTCTTTTTCTTTTTTTTTTTTTTCTTTTTAAACAAATATCTTATTTAGAAAAGGCTTTTTATTACTGAGTTGATTTTTTTTTTCCAGGACAGAGCATACTCAGAATAACTAAAAGTGGTGAGAAATTTTGGTGTTGCTGAATCTGTATGACTTTTTTTTTGAAAAATAATGCCAGATTCATGTATTAAAATACAGAATGAAAATGAAGTTTGATAGTATATTTACATTTAGTGGTATTTGAGAGGAAAGCGAAGCTAATACAAATGTCACGGTACTTGTTGTGGAGCTGCTCAGAAGCAGGCACTGCAGTCATAACCATAGAAGTCAGAAGTTAGGCATCATCCAGTGTTTTGTTGCAGAATATGGGTTCAACCCAACGCTGTAGTACGGTACTGGAAAATACAATTTGTAACACAGATTTATGTCACCTCTTGGAAAAACTACTGCGCCACTCTTGGCAGATCAAATTAGCTGGCAAGTTATCTCCAATTTAATTTCCTTAGTTACTGTTTTATGATGTCCAGATGGTTACAAAATGTATCCTGAATCCTGTCAGTATTTGGACTTGCCAAGGAACTGCGTGGAGACCAGCTTCTGCTTCATTGTATTTGTTTGAGACTCTGCAGCCAGGGTGATAAAGAGATACATATGTAGGAGAATGCACTAAACATACTATTTAACCGCAGTCTTTTTCCAACAGCACAATACAATGCTTCTACACCAGTATATTCTGGAATTCTACTCAGATTTTGACAATGCTGAGCAAGTTTCTGAGCTGTAAGTGGTATGGAAATAGTAATCCCTATTATCTCAAGCAGTGGTGTATTATTGCAGGGTTTACGACTCCAGAACTTTGTAACTTCATATCAAATGCTTCAGGCATGAAGGAGAGGTCTCATGTGTTCTTTGTGTAGGCATGACATTTGTCACTTCAGTATCTGTTTTAGGTGATTAGTGCGCTATTGCTTAAACTATACTTGATTTTATTAAATCTCATTGTAACCAAAATAAATTTAGGCAGTCAATTATTTGTGTTTGAACTTGTTAGCAGCATCAGATCTGCTTCTTGAATTTGCATTCCCTGTTCTTATAACCACAATGCTGTCTGCAAACTGTAACAATATTTTTTCCTTGCAGATGATTAGCCCCTTGCAGTTCTGCCTCCGGAAATATTTCTGGTCACACTGCTATATGACTGCCTTTTTCTTGCATTAAAGAACAGAATCCCACAAGAGTCCTCTCAACGTATTTTTTCACCTCAAACCTTTTGTATAACTCCATAATTAGTCATTTTTGTTTGGCTAATCAAACATAGATTCCCATGAAATAATATTATTAGTGCTAACACTTTATTTTCAAGAGCCACTTCTGTTTCTTCCTGATGTTGGTCATTAATCCAGATATAGAGTAATGAGAGGTTTTTCTTTTTACAATTTTTTGGGGGCATTCTTAAGACCTACTGGTAGCTTATTGTGGTTAACATTGTGATTAATATTGTGTTCAAGAAATAATAAAAATTCTTAATAATACATCCCTTTGCATAATAGTGTGGGATGTGTAGTGACCTCTGTTGGTCGCTGACATAGGTTTGAACATGGGAGGATTAATAATGCAACTCCCTCCACTCCATTGACATTTCTGCTCTGAATCTCAGAGGAGACTGCTTTTTCTCTAATAAGCAGGATTATTCATAACCCAGTTATATTGAACAGTCATATATTCTCAACCTGAACTGCAGCTTATTAACCAACCATAGAGTCCAGGAATTTTAACTAAAATATTAATATAGTATGCTATTCACTCAGGACAATTCATGTCATCACAATTGAATAGGTTAAATTGCTGCATCATAAATTCTGATTTAAAATAGATTATTGCACATCATATCGAGCTGACTGTTGTCATACAGGATGTTGTTATCTTGTCAATGATATTTTTTTTCTTGATTAATAGGCTCAAAGTTTCCAATCATGATATTTTAGAAATTAACTTTAATTTACAGGCCTTTATGTCCTGTAGTTGAAATCTGACATTTCAGTGAAACTTGAGTCTCCTGAAGTTGCTACCACCTATTCCTCACTGAAAACATCCTAAGACTGAACAGAGTATGATATGTAGTTTATAGGTAATAAATATAAAATATGCATTCACAGTGGAATGTAATATTAATTATTTAATCATACACATATTCAAATAATACTAATATAGTGGAGGGTACTACTGAACAATAGTCTATGGAGTGTGAAAAGACTGGGTTTTTAATGATCCTAGTCATATTGCAGTGTATTGCAAGAATCTAGAGCACAAGTACAGAACATAAAGACTAAAGAGGTCAGATATTAAGTAAACAGATTGTTCATGTGAGTCTATAAACAATTCCTCCTACTCCTATGGAAAATCCCAAGCAAATATTGAAATAATATTATCTCTTCAGTTGTAGACTTACTGTATTGGTGTTTCCCCAGTCACAAACAGAGCAGCTACAGTGTGTGACCCGGGTACTGTTGCCTATGTGATATTATAAATAGGAATAGTTCTTGCAGGCACTAAAACCTAAGAGTGAATTAAGGAGGGGAAGTGTCAGTATTGGTATTCCAGTAAATCAGATGATTTTATTTTGACACTCTGCTTACTTTTCTTGAAGAATGATTACCTTGTATTCTTCAGAATTGATTTCTCCTCTCAATTATTTTACTGTTTACAATCTGCATAGCAATATTGTGCAGCCTTACTGAGATTTTTAGCTTTACTCTGAGATGTAAAATTAGGCCTTGAGTACTTGTGCTCATAAAAGACTCCTTGACCGTTGTTAAGAGGAAAGGGGTAAACTGCTGAAGAGTGGCTTTCTTTGCTTGCTACGGCCTAGTCTGGGTAATCCGTTGTATTTTTCTTATCTAAAAAGAAAAAAGAATGGCCAGATTGTCTGTCCTGATAATGCCATAAAATGAGTGGTTGTCTGTGTAAGAAATAACATGTTTTCGCCAAATATAATTAATTTGGTGATTAATGAGGTAACTATATGTCCCTACTGGCTATTCATATAAATCTCATATGCTGTCATGACAGTGCAATTTAAGTTATAAAATAATATGTTTATTTTAACTGATACAAACAGATGGAGGGAAGTGTTTAAGAACATCCTTGTGACTCTGATTGGGAATCTGGACAAAAAGTGACATTGTTGTTTGGAACCTAAAGTTAAGTGTTGCTGCAGGATTTGATGTATTGGAGGTGGGGACAGAGAAGAGGGGTTGATACTCAGTTAGTTGTATTAAAAAGTACTGAAAGTATTTCTGAGTTAGAGGTTATTCAAAGATTAACTCTAAATTGTAAAAAAAATGCATGCTTTATTTTGGTTTTTTGTCAGAATGTTTAGTTATGTATATAGTCCAAAGTATGCTTGAGGCTTCACCTTATGCACATAGATCCTGCACTGATAAGGGGCAGTGTGACAAAATATGGATTTCCCCAGTGTATTTTGGTGTTAATAGGCTGAAGGGATTAGGATTTTTAATTATCTGTTGGAAACAGAAGTGTCATCATCAGATCAATATGCTGAATCTTACACATATTTTGTTTTCCATGGTTCCTAAATTTGGCTTCAAGAGCAAGTCAGCGAGGGCATCAGTAGGGTTTGGACTGTGTGAGAAAAATCAAGAACTTTGCTCCCAAAGAGAAACTGTGCTATGAACTCCTACATTTGTGATCACTTTTATAGAATTAATTGGTTTCTCTGTACATCCCTTGGGGTCTGCCAGTTCTTGTGGAGAGAAAATTCCTCTCTACCAAGTTTGCCTCTGTTGCTCTTTTCTCTGTAATTTGTATACTTAAAAATCTTTTCATTGTGCCAGGGACTCGAGATCTAGAAACTTGCCGGGAGTTTCCTTAGGGGAGATGTTGTTTGAAGTCTGTTTTTTTCCTCTATTTTCCTTGCAAAGGGAAAAGAGCAAGAAAACGGTATAGCTAGATCATCAATTTACCAGATCACACTCTGTAATTCCAGAGTGATATAATGAAACCCTAATTACTGTCCTGGAAGCTGCAGTATCTTTTGTTTGCAGGCATATAGTCCTTTTTTTTGTTTGCTTAAAAAGTAGTAATTTAAAAAGTAATAGCCTCTTTACATCATTAATCCCACCCTGTGCAGAATGACTAGTCCTGAGGAATATACTGCCAGTAGACAAGTTCTACTGCCTGGGCATAATTCCCAGCAGTAAAGCTGGCATTTGGCCTGCAGGAGTAGATGACTATGGATTGTTTCCCAGGAGCAGCTTTAAGAATTATGTCATTTGGCATCCGAAGCATATCTTTGGGAATACCCTCTTCATGACTTTCAAAATTCAGTCTGGATATTCGCTCTGGACTTAACTTTCAGCAGAGTGCTTATAATTCACCCCAAATTATTCTGTGCTAGACTCATTTACTATACTTGCAAATTTAGGCAAGACTATTAATCCATGAAGGAGGAGTTGGGTCTAGTGATTGACTGTTTTGGCCTTGCAGTTGAGGAAGCAAACATGCTAGTTAACACTTTAAGGATTCTTGCTTATTGTCCCCATCCTTCATCTGAAATGTCTCTCTGTCTCCACTATATTATAATATCAATTACACATCTGTGCTTGGCATTTGTAATTAAATCCTTTCCCCCCCCCCCCCC